>NC_056726.1:640098626-640186126 GCF_019279795.1 Protopterus annectens | reverse complement strand
TGTGTTGGGGTTTTTTTTGTTTTTTGTTTTGTTTGTTTTTGTTGTTTTTTTTTTCCTTGTGTGTTTCGGGTTTTTTGGGGCGTGTTGTGTGGTGTGTGTGTGTGTGTGTGTGTGTGTGTGTGTGTGTGTGTGTGTGTGTGTGTGTTTTTTGGTTTTAAGCTGTTTTCCCAAAAAACCAGACTGACTAAAAGTAACAGGCATGGATTGAGGGTGAGATGACAAAAAAAATGCAGAGAAAGTATAAGGATTTTTGTAGTCCCAACAAGCAAAATGCAGGAGTGCAAAGAAACCTGGACCAAGTGAACCCCAAATCAGAGCAAGGAGGGAAAAGATGATGGTTTTCAGATAAATTACATATTTTTGAAACATTATGGTAATGCATTGTACATTCTATTTAGTTTATCTGGTCACTTTCTTTTCATTAAAAAGCCTTCAAAAAAAAAAATTCTAACTTACGGGAAACTAAGCGATTTTAAACTGTTATGTCTAATGCCTGCTGTAAAAAAAAGTGTTAGTGTTCAACTGCAAAGCAACATATCAGCACTACCTTGTATTTCAAAAACAGACATACCCAAAAAATGATCCTGCAAGTAAAAAAAAATGAAACAAAATTAAGTCTTGATGTCCCAAAGGGAATTTGTTTTTAAACTGTTATTTTTTTTTTGTGTTGCATGCACCCTTGTACATGAAAGACCGTGGGCAGGATTCACGAAGCCTCCGTGTAAGAGTTACAAGGCTTACACGGAGGCTAAAGTTAAGGGGATGTCAGCATGCCATGCATATGCATGAGGGCATGCTGAATCACACCTAAGGCTAACACGGTCCGTAAGACAGTGGGGGGTTCCGTAGGAAGCCCTGCAAACGGACCCCCCCCAGAAGAGTAAAAGCCCCAAAAGAAAACCCCCCCATGACAGAGTCCTTTAAATGTGAATAAACACAACAAAAATCCCCCCACAGACTATGAACATAAAATGTAAAATGAACATCTTATTTTTTTTTATAAGTTAAAAGATGTTTGCCCGTGAGTGCTCGTTTGCGGGCATCCCCGGCTTAGCCACAGTTAGCAGTCAGTGGAAAAGGATAAAAGAATTAAATATGTAAAGTAAGCCAAGAAGCAATAGCGTAGCAGTAGAGACGCCTGAAGAGGAGGCAGTCATGGTTCGACCCCCCACAACATCAATTTTTTTTTTTAGTGAAATAACCCGAAACAAGTCCCTGACATATATGTACATATATAAAATTATATTTTATGAAAAATGTAATGAAATGAGCCATGTATTTTGAAGAGATGAGAGATAAAAAAAAAAAGGGCAGCTGTGCCTATAGCTGGCTACAGTCTAACAAGTTGAGGATATCTTTGTAGGTGAACAGTGTTTTAACAGGTGTAAAATGAGTGCCCATAGGTGAGCAGTGTTTAACAGGTGTAAAATGAGTGCCTGTGGGTGAGCATTTTTACAGGTGTAAAATGAGTGCCCGGGGGAGCAGTGGTTTAATTGTAAAATGAGTGCCGGGTTGAGCAGTGTTTTCACGCTGAAACTGTGTCCCTTAGCTGATTTGGGGTAATATGCTGCTGACAGCCAACGAGCCGTCCCCTTTTTTGGGGAGCGGGCACCCACCAACAAGCAAACCCGGGGCCAACGTGGAGCAAGCTGTATCAAAACTGCTTTTACACAGACACACCTCCTAGCGTGTGTAGACAGTCAAAAAATAAAAAAAGAAAGGGCCAGGTTCGAACCCAGGATACCATGCACCATAGTAAAAGGTACTGAACCACTAAGCCATGACAGTTGCACTTAGAAATGCAGTAATAGCATATATATAGGAATGAATAGAAAGAGGAGCATGACAAAGCAGGTTTTGTGAAGCTGATACAATTCCAAAATGGCCAATCACAGATAAGTGCAGGGAAAAAAGGGGCATATATAAGCCCCATGGGGGAATACACAGCATAACCGATTGTGGAACCGACTTGCAGCCAGGTTCAGGTGTAGGAGAGGGTAGTTGCTTCCGAGCACAGAGGTGGGGCATTGAGGAGACCAAATATATGGTTTGGCACCCCGTCCATGATCATGAGGCCCAACTCATGCAGGGCCAGGTCCTGTGGGGAGCATATAGGGCTGAGGCGTGGGACCGGTTGGCACATGATCTCACCAGTGCCACAGGAATACCAAGGACTGGTGAACAGATCCATCACTACCATGCGGACCTGAAGAGATGGAAGCAGGACCAACTAAACCGTTGGATCCAGGAGGCTCGGCAATTGCCCAACGCCCCACTACTGAGTAAGTTACATGTAATTATTTATGTAAGAAATTAACCTAGCTGATATTATGGAGATGTGTATTCCAATATTATTTCATTTATATTGCAGCTGCAGGTGTCCATTCGGGAACCCGATAGGCTGGTGCGGTTGCCCACCAGGCAGGTCAGTTTCTCCCCTGTAACTGTAAAAAAATATAAGTATGACAGTTAGCAAAAGAGTGCAGTGCAGTCACCAATTAATAAAATGTGCAAGTAACAGTGTAAGAGAGTTTGCAAGTATTGCTTGAGTACAAAAGTGTGATGCAGCCTGTAATCCAAATAAAAATGAAACAAGTCTGAAATAAAGATGTCCCACCTGTAATATAATAGTACATAACCTGCAGCAGGCTGAAAAGTACAGCTGCAGAAGCTGATTGTGTGAAATATATCCCTGTTGAAATTCTGAAACATGACATAAGTGAGACTGTTGGAAAGGATTGTTATAACTAAAGGTAAAACATGTCAATAAAGCCTAGAATTAAGTACCAACCTGAATTGTAAAAATAAAACAAGTGAGAGAGTGTGAGAAAGAGGTATGAATCCACCAATAAAGTAGTAATAACTCCTGAATAAAGTATACTGCAGTCAGTACAGAATGAAATGAATGTGACAGGCACAACCAAACAGCAACATGTGTTTAAAAAAGTGCTGAAGCTGGAATGTATGTCCCAAAATCTGGATATGTTGCTCTCAGTCTGCAATATGCAGATAGTATGGTTGTCTGAAATACCAAACATCCACAGTTGTCTATAGCCATATAAAGCAAATGTAGCAGGATGATGTAGCTGAACAGAGCCAGATATGAATGTGTATGAATAAATATGAAATGTATATTGATGTAGCAGTAACATTCCTATCATCAACCTGAAAAGTTTACATAGGAAACTGTAGGCAGACCTGTAGTGTGTATATATCTGCAGCTAGTAGAAATGTACAGCATATGTATAGGTATTTGAAGTTGTTAATGAAATATTTCTTCACCCTACCCTATAACCACAAATAATTCCATTGAAATGGGTATGTATTCACAATTAACACCCCTGGACATTTGTCCTGTTGGTTCATACATATTTGCATGTACGTTGATGCATGTGCCCTGTTCATACATCCAAACCTGATGGCCTGTTGCCATCAATCAACCCTGCATGTTGTTGGATTGTGTATTGCTGTTCAAATTATGCATGTGTTATGCCTGCTGTTCAATGGCTTGAATTTTTTTTTAATGGGAATACTAATGCATGCTGTTACAACTAATTGTGAATGGTTTTGGGTTACTAACCCAAACTGTCATAACATAATGCAAAACATGGGGCGACAGGGAAGGGGGGTTCCAGGGGCCCCACCTCTCCCACCTCAGCTGGCGAGTGCACCTGGCAGTAGTGCCCGGGCCCGGCCCCTCCTCCGGTGGCCCTGTGCCACCTGTGGGGGGAAAGGGCTGCGGGGGATGGGGCTCCCCCCTCTGAAAGGGTGGCGGAGGAGAACATCCACTCACCCCCCCGTAGTGTCCGGACTGTGGTGGGGGGAGATCCATTACACTGTGCTTGGGCCCCTAGCCAGCTTGAGGCGGGGGCACAACTCACGGGCTGCCTGCTCCCGCCTACACACCCCCCAGCACAGCCCCGTCCTGGGCAGTGAAGGCACAGTGGCTTCTGCCCATGGGTGGGGATCTCAGTTCCACTGTTGCCATCTGTGGGCTCATGGGCCCCAGATATCCAAACATCCGCCCCGTCAAATTGTGTAACCCCCACATGTGTCATACACCACCCCTGTATGCTCTTGTTTGTCTTGTCTGTTAACCTCCCTACCTACCTCCCCAGCTATACCAACTTCCTGTACCTGACATACCACTCTCACCTAAAAAAAAAAGGGCATTTGTACCCACAAAAAAAGCCCATACATAGCTGCCCATTTTGCACACATGTCTGCTGGACATTAAACTGGAAATTTAAAATTGGTTTACAAAAAATTTATTGTTGTCCTCACACCTCCCCAGGGGTGGAAGGTTTCAAATTTCACACCAAATTATAAACATATGCACAGCTGTTGCTGACAAAGAAATGGGCAGCTATGGGCCTTTCCTACATCCCTCCTGCAAAACCCGAGCTTGTTTTCCTACTGTCTTACCCTCCCCCTTTTTCACCATTTTCCCTTCCCCCCATTTTTTTTTCCAAAGAAATACCCGGGGGGCCCGAGTAAGCACTTTTCAGTAGTAAGCGGTGTGCCTGGCGCTTAGCAAACTGGCTGTGCTGCGCGGGGAAAAACCACCCAAAACCCCCACAACTGCTTAAAAGTGCCTTAGTCACTCTGAATGACAAGGCCTGTAGTTTCTCAGCAGCAAAATAAAATACCTCCCCAGTCTCGAACCCAGGCCCTTTGGGAAACACTAGTCTGCATGAATTACGACTAAGCCATGACTGCTATTCAAGAACATTGTGGTCAAAGAAATATATCATAAAATAGTAGGAATTAATGTAAAGGGAATATAGCAAGTCTAGTACACAAAGCATGTCATGTATATTTACTGTCAAATCTAGTGGATTTGTAAAATAGTACTGGGGCTGAGAAACAGTCATGCTAGTTGGTAGCTACTAGGTAATAATGTCACAGTAGCATCTGGCAAGCCACAAAATACTCAGAGCAGGATAAACACTGCCATAGTTAAATAAAGAGTTCAGACATAGCAACTGTGACTGAGTTACAGGGATGTCCCTGATGTGAAAACAAATGTCAACTGTGCCCCACTGACACCCTGTCAAATGTACTAACAGTAGGCAGAAAGGTGTAACTAAAATGCAATGGTAACTATGACTGACTGAAGGTATGCCCCCCTGCATGGCAAAATGGTGTACTAATACATATGCTTGAAATAACCCACAGTCACAACTGCAAAATATCAGAATATGTCATTGGAGCAACCCACTGCTATGTACCAGAGTATCTGAGGCCTGCTCAGAAATATCAAATCCCCCTGTAAGTGTAAAGGGCCCCACCCCATGGCCAGACCATACTGCATGCAGTAACCCCCTACCACAACAAACACATAGGGAATTGCTCCCCAAAGATTTAGCAAGCATTACAAGCTGTGAATGTAAATGGAAAATAGGAAACCCCAAACAGCACATTACAGGAAAGACACCTAGCAGGCATACAAGGAGTGAATGTAAAGGCCAAATATTGAGGCCATAGCAACAGATTGCAAGAGCCACTGCTATATACCAGTTACACCACAACCCCCACAGGAAAGCACACACACCCATATACAGAGTATTACTAGTCGTACATGTCAGTTTACATACCCCGGAGAACAGGACACTGGAGGAAGGAATACTCAGCAAAACGAACAACATGCATTGCAGTGTCTACAACACAGCCTGAAATATGAGAGACATACCAACCCTTACACTCACAGAACAGTGTCCACAGCAAACCAGCATGGTCCCCACCCTGATAATCTGAAAGGGCTACACCTTCCTAAAAACCCTTTTTTATAGCACAGTCCTGTAATCACAGTGAGAACTGCAATCACTACACAACAGGCTGCATGCAATTAGTAAATGCTGGCTAACAATTGGTGCAGAGGCCATCACATGGACATGTGCAGATACCTAAAAAAGCATCCTGTACTCCCAGTCCACACATGCAATACTTTCATTGCATGGAGGTAGAGAGAGAGAGAGAGAAAAAAAAAAGAAAAGAAAAAAGAATGAAAGAAAGAAAGAAAGAAAAGAAAAAAACCTGAAAAACAAAGCAAAGAGGCTGACAGCAGGCCAACCTGCAAGCCTACAAAACAGCTGCAAAAAACACAGGTAATGTAAAGTACTACTATAATACTCTACATACTGTGAACCCTCCAGATGTGTTATTGGTCTGTATCTATGTATATGAAGATGTGCATAGGGAGGGGACATACTGAAACTGTCACTGAAGGCTCCACATACATATGTATGTGGGTAGGCACATAGCAATGTAGGTTGTGGCAATGTACAAGTAGGTTGTACAGTAAGGGGTGTTCAGCAGTACATTACTGTGTGTATACATATGTGGAACTAAAAAGGTATATATATATATATATATATATATATATATATATATATATATATATATATAAATTTTTTTGTATTATATATATATTATATATATATATATATATATATATATATATATATATAATTTTTTTGCATATGTGTATACATAGATAGAGGGGGATGTAAAAACATAGACATATATAGTTTCACAGGGGCATAGTTTAGTACTAGGCTATCTGCAGACAGTGTATAGAATAGATTTAGAAATTTCCTCTGTATCGTAGTGACACAGTGAAGGTCCACCTATATAATAGCATTAGTTTAGTGTGCCTCTGTCTAGTAGTGACACAGAAAAGATGGCTGCTGTAAACCTATGATCTCCCATCCACTTGTCAAGAATGCACATGAAGAGTGTCAGTGAGGCCCTTTTAACATGAACTGGGATCCTGTTCCACAGTATGGGAAGCCTCGTAGTGATGGATCTGTCCCTACAGTATGTCCTATTCATATGTGTGCTGAGGTTTAAACCCGAAACTGTCATGCTTCTGATGGATTTGGATTGTATGAGGTGGAACATGTCCATCACCCTTGGACAGGGCCCCTACATCAGGCACAGATCCCCCCTACTTAGGCAGTATGCTATGGAATAGAGCATGATTACTTAGTCTGGCAGCATATGACAGTTGGAGACCCTTGATCCTCCTGGTGATGTCCCGGGGTCCCCTAGCTGTTGCAAGTGCCAGGTGAGGTACATACCAAATGGGGCATAGTAAAATTGGGCCTGAAAAGGGGAGGAGTATGGGGGTACAATGCCCTTTTGTTGGATGTGAACCCCTTCATGATAAGGTGGGCAAGGAAAATCCAAACCACTTTGGCAATGGGGTGTCAAATGAGAGGTCATCATTGCACAGTGTCACCAGGTCCCCCAATTACTTTGTCTGTACTCTGGGTTATTGTCTATGTGATAATATGAAACCGCCCCCAAAAGGGTATGAGTATACCAGGCATGCAGTGTAAAGGCCATGACCCCGGGCACCAGTTTTTGGGTTTCCGTGAGGCCTGTCAGGGATTTTGTGTGGGTGCACTATGGCCCTAGTATGCAGCCATTTTTGAACATTGTCAGCCACTACCCTCCCATGCTTTCCACATCTGAGAATGTTTCCCAAAAGGAGCAGTCCCAGGAAAACCCAAATGTGACTGGCTCTGAGTCTGACATGGCACCAGTGAGTTGACAAAGGGTTTCTATCCGTTAGCTGGTTTGCAACCCATCATGTGACATATGGATTTACATTTCAGCTGTTGATCATGTCTATGAGGGCCAGAGTGGGGTATTGTGTCGAACCCAAGAAGTCCAGGTAGGCTGTATGGCCCCGCTGTCCCCAGCAATGGCTCTAGTGACTGATTTGAAAAGGTCAACCAGGTTCATAAGGCAGGATCTCCCCTCTACAAAGCCAAACCGGTGGGATCAAGTGTCTAAGTCCCCAATGTCTCTGTGTAGGGGTTTCCATAATGATCCTTTCCATAGTGTTGCAGACCAGGCTGGTTAAGCTTAGGGGGCGGTAGTTACCAGGGTCTGTAGAGGTCCCTCCTGTGGAGTGGGACTACTGTTGCTGTATGCCAGTTCCAGGTACATATGCTGAAAACTAGGGCTGAATAGCATGTAATGTGCATGTGTAGCTCCTCTTGCAGTTCACGTAGCAAACCTGCAATACCATTGGGTCCCATTGAGGGTGTGTTTTAAGCCCCCTGAGGGTGGTTCCCAGCTGGACATCTGAGATGACAGGAGGTTACAGTCAGCTGGGATAAGTAATTTCATGTGGGGTGAGGGGGGAGAAACCTGCACTGAACCTGTCTGCCAAAATGTTGGCATTATCTGTGTGTTCAGTGTAGCTTGTCACGTGAACTAACTGTGAACAAACTGGGGGCCCCACCCAGGTGTGTAACATAGCAAAAGGAAGGCCTTGTGGTTATCTGTAGTGACCATAGCGATGTCCTCTCATTGTTGGCCTTGCATTTTTTAAACGAAAAAGTATCTGTCTACTACTGCTGATCAGAGATGCCTTATCTATGGAAGTATGCTCGGGTGCAGTAGCTACCTTCTGTTGTTATACAATTTGTTCAATGCTGGGGTCCACCAGACAGGACGCCTGCCCTTGGTGGAGGGGGTCATGGTTTCAGTTGTGATTGCATGATCCATGCATTCTTGGAGATGTCAGAAGCATATGTGAAGGTGTCTGCATTGGGGGAAGTGGTTACACTGGCCCAGTGGGCATTAAGGATCCCAAACCCCTCAGTTATAACACATGTAAAGTCGGCATGTGAGAGGTTTCCCACTGTAGTCTTTTTGGGGGGGTGGGATATGTATATCCAGGGGGATTAGTCTGTGGTCAGATGTGACTGGTGAGGGGTATACTTCCAGTGTGTAGCACATTGTCCCCATGTTTGTGATGATCAGGTCTAGTATATTATCTCCTGTTGTGGGAGATTTTTCCATTTTATTGCATTTGACTTAGTGAATTCGGGAACCTTTGGGCTAGGGTGTTTGGGGTAGAATAATGCACCCAGTGTATGTTAGGGTAGTCACAGTATCCCAATATGGTGGTGTGTGGTGGGACATTCATATCCTCCAATGTCTACAGGAAGGCTGACTGTGGTCCCTGAGATTGGGAGGGTGGTCTGTAACATGCTACCAGTTGTATAGCGGGTTTTGTTGGTTTTTGCACCTGGATGGTCTGTGATGCTTCATGTGTTGCCACTAACCTGGGGGTGTGTGTGTCCCCATGAATATGGACACACCCTCCCTTTGTTTTGCCCCGAGTCCTGGGGCCAAAAGCATGAAAAGGGGTATAGCCTGGTCCCGCTGGTGTGCTCTCGGGAGCCTTGAACCAGGTTCTCACTTACTGCACAGACATCGAGATTGGTAGAATATTGAAGATATATGTAATACACACATACAAAAAGATATCTGTAGAGACTTATACAAAACAGATAGATCTGACTGACAACAGATATGTCTGTATATGACTATCTCCCCACTTTTGTCCCACCCCCACTCACACTCACCTTGTTCTCTCTCTCACTCTCTCACCCTCTCCCCCACATCTATATGTATATATCTACATTATATAAAATACATATATATATAAAAAATAAAACCAAACAGATAAAAATTTTAAAATATAAATATATATATATATATATATATATATATATATATAAAAAAAAGACTGTGTGAGGCACATGTGTGCAGATGTCTTGCTACAGGTGCCTGGTGTCACCGGCATTGAGTGAACACCAGTGTGGATACTGGAGTACCATACCCCATTCAAAAACACTGACACCACATATGTACATGCTTGCCCACCGCTGCATGTGTTGGGGGGAACAGGGTGAACAAGTGTACAATAGGCTCCACATCAATATACACAGTGGCACACTAGTCCTGTAATACCTGTACATGGAATGTGTCAGCGGGCATGGTGTGTCAGCTATGGACATGTAGGTCACTGTCCCCCTCCACACCCCACAATGCCCCACATGGTATGTCCCCCCATGACAGCTACAGATATGGTGAAGGACACAGACTTTGCAAGTAACTGTGTCAATGCACTCAAACACCACAGAGCCACACAGACTACCTCATAGAGGTTACCACTGCTGGATATACATATTTCCCACACCCATGACAGTTGTCTCCCAACCATGGTAACACCTCCAACACCCAAAAAACACAAATTACCTATGTCTGTCCCCTTGTCCCCAGTATAGAGCACATGGTGGAGGGGGACCCTACCCACAGATATGACATACCCTGTAGTAGACCACACAAAATTTAAAGGGCAAGGCTCCCCATGAGTAGATGTCAGACATACCCCTGCTGAATGTTATGCGATAGGTAATATGAAGGTCACCCTGTTTAACTGTTTGTAAGGAGCAGGTACGATCATAACACATGTGTCAAAAGGGGGCAGGGTAGCATAACAGTATGCTGTTAGGCCCAGGGCCAAAAGCCCCTACCTACCAAAGGACAAATGCACACCCATGAACACATTGCAAAGGAATATGTGGGGTGGAAATGTGCTAGTGACTGGGTGCATGTTGTGTACTGGTGTGATTGCTCACCATGACTGTCTGTCTGCCATGGTAGTGCGTGTCCTTAGTGTGAGGCCAGAGACAGGTGTGTGAGGTATTGGATCAACACATACTACATTGCCATATGTTGTGCTGTGTTACCCTGTATGTCACTGTGGTGTAAAAAGTAAGGGGGGCATTACCAGTGAAATATGTAACGTGCATTGTGGGGCAGGGGATAATTTTCCCCCATACAGTACCTTGATAAAAACCCCCCAGTGTGAGGTTGTGTATTGAAAACAGTGTGTTGACTGCTGCAGTATACTAGTCTGTTGTATGGAGTGTGCCAGGTACTGTTGCACAGTTGTCGGATGAGCACTGATACCCATGTACATGTGTATCCCCAATAGACAGACAGATGCTATATAGGGGCCTAAGTTATATCACTGCAGTCAAGTTTTTGTGTATTATGTGTCCCATAGTTTGCTGACAGATATTGCTGACATATTTCCTTCTCCTTTTCAGGGCCATGGTTCACCAGGGAACCCGTCTCTCTGCAGAGGAGAGGAGATACACCAGAGCCTGGTGGGGGATTTTGCTGTACTTTTCCCCCCACCAGCCAAACCAGCAGGAGAGGGCTGCACTGTGGCAAGACCTGGCCCCGGGGTAAATGGGCACACATAACCGGACATATGAGCAGGTACGCCATCACTGCAGTGATTTAATTAGTGTCCATGTCCCCGGGGATATCCACAGGCAGCAGCTTGCCACAGGGGGGGGGGTGGCTAGACATCCCCCTCACCAGACTGGAGGGACTACTCCGGGTGTTGTGGCTCCAGCACAGCAGCAACAAAAAAGCATACGTGTAATGATGGAGGCTGGAGCCACACAGAAACAGGACACAGAGGGGCAGGTAACATGCCATGTGTATAGTTGACCATTCTGTACACTGTTAGGTTATGCATGTGTGGGTGTGTCCTCGATTTGTAGCTGTAATCTTGGTAATTATTGTGCATTAGTGATAACCTAAATTTCTGCAGTACACCTGTGGAAGCTAACTGTTGCACTACTGAACTGTATCATGCCCACAGTACCAATTGCACAGTTGTGCGCACTGAGATAAATGTCTCTTTTTCAGGTCCCTCTGGTGTAACAGCAAGGCAGCCTATCCATGCTGGTGAGTGTGTAATACCATTACCTTCAATACTCTGTATACAAAAGTAATAATGGGCAAGGTAGTGCTATGTGTTTGATTGCAGGTGTGTTTTTTCTGGGGGTTGATATCTCATATACTGGGGGGCATGGGGCATGTGCGGCATGTGTGCATGTCCCCATGGGGCATGTGTGCATGTGTGCATGTCCCCATGGGGGCATGTGGGGGCATTGTGTACACATTGTAAAGTGTTTCCTGTCTTACCCCCACAGGTTCTGGTGCTGCTCTGGTGTCTGCAGCGGGGAACCTGAATCAGCTTGGGATAGTGATAATGATGATACCTGTGTAATGGCACAGGTAGGTGTGCCAGGGTCCTCATTGGTCAGCCAATTGACACTACACAGCTGTCGACCCCATCAATGCACAGTCATCCTGCCAATACATCCTTTGTCACCAATGTCCCTAGGTGATGGACAGGATACAGTGGGCATTGACCAGGGTAATGGGGTACCAGTGGCACATGCATCCCCACACTGCAGCCATGGCCAGGGCCTGACATGGTACCACACGGGAAGGTCCATGGGTTCTCGGGGAGCATCCTGGGCCACCTGTCAGAGGGCCCACAGAGGTCTTTCAACCCCAGCTATTTTTTGGGCTGTAATGCAGGCACAGTCACTATGGAACGGTACACCAGACGGGGTCTGAGGGAGCTGAGAGCATGCGCCCCCATGAGTGACAGTATGCGTGATGTTGCGCTGCCATCCACAACTTCACCGAGGTCATTGAAAGATTTTGGGGGGACACATTAGATCTGTTCCAAAACCCATATGTCCATGAGCCGGGGCAATGGTGGTTTGGGGCCCGGCGGGGCCGTATGCCAGCAACAGCAGCAGCTGGCAGCCGCCCCGGGGACAAAGGGGCCCCCACATAGTGCCAGCAGCAGCCCCAGCAATGCTGGGTCTGTGCTGTCATCGGCCCCCGGAGACCACGTGCATGGCCTGGACAGTCCCAACAGGGACCTGTCTCCAGTCAACAAACACCTGCTTCTTTACAGTACCCAGTCTGGCTTTACCTGATATGGTCCGTAGCACCCCCGCCAGGCACAGGTACCGGGGTCCCCAGACAGTGATCTGTATGACCTGGCAGGTACAGTCTGTGGCTGTCCACAAACACCTGTATATGGCAGCCATGAGGTGGGACTTTTGCATTCATACACACATGCAAAGTGATAACACCTAGGGCTACCCTACATGCCCCACACTGCATCAACATTGCCCCATCTTGTACTGCTGTCCCTCACCAACACACAACACAGACATGTCAATTGGTTGTATCAGTGGCAGACTCAGGCATACCCGGTACACACCCTGTGCATATGATGAAACTTTCCCCCCTCCTGCAAACTGTAAAATTGGTGCAGGAACAGGTTAACATGGTGCTGATGCACAGGGTGACTACATAGACAAAAATATTGTTACAACAGTACAGTGTAATGATAGCATTGTGGGTATATACCAGCATGCCTGATGCAGTTACAGTATGAATGTCATTGTATTGTTTTGTACACCCATAGTAATTACCACAGTGTTCTGTCTGCACATCTTTGCATACTGGTGGTGAGGCTTTAAGGGATGGCCACCTACATAGGTAGCCCGGGGGTAAAAAAACATATTATACTCAAATGGATGTCAACCTTTCATGCTGTCCAAACTCTGCAATGCAGATGTTTCAGGATGTTGATATCTGTGGCACACAAAAGGTTCAAGGCTCACAAGAGCACACTAGCACTACAAGGTCACACCTCATACCATGCATAACAGCCCCAAAAAACAGAACTAACTATGACAGGAGGGGGTGTCCATACATGTCAAGGATACTGTGGTGCCAGGACAGGTAGCATACATCATACTAAGTCTGGGAAATGCTGAGTGAGGGCTCAGTGTCTGTTATTTGACATGTGTATTATTAATATGAGCACTTTTTCAGGCCAGTTATTCAACATTACAAAGGTTTGGGCTATAACTTGTGGGGGTGCGGGTGGACCCAGCCCCCCTGACCCTGGGACTGGCTTAAGTGCCTGCATATATGCACTGTTAAAACTGGAAGTTTACACCTTGTTTGTTGTAGCATAGTCTACATACAGGCCTGCTGACTGTAGCTTTGTTTGTATGCATGTTTGCCTTTTTGTTCCTGAAACACTGATTCCACCTGCAGTGCAGATATACAGTGCCTCTGTGGATCCCTAGTGACATCTGTGTTGCTTACTGTACTGATGTCCATGTGTCACTTGGGAAAGTCACTGTTTGTCCTTTTCATGTAGGGCCCGTAACACATTGCATATGACTTACCTCACATTTGCTCAAGACAGCATTCAAAATGCCAGCACTAACAAATCAGGAGCACTACACCCTCACATAGTCACCTTGAGTACCTTGTTCCCCCTTGGCCCTATGTGTCGCTTAGTATGGGAGTCACAATGCTATGGTAGCATGTGCAAAGGTCACCTGTCGATCTACCCCAGGTCCAGTTGGTGAATCTGTGAGTCATGTGGCAATGTTACAGCTGCCCTGTACACAGACAACCCTCTCCCCTTTCCCCTACATGTACAACACGTGAGAGATGCAACCACATAGCCAAACTGGGGGGCTCTGTTTACACAGCACTGGCATTCCCTGTCAGGGGGGGGATACTACAGTGAATACAGTACCAGTCTCCCCCTAGACCTGCCATGACCACAATCCAAACACAGAAACACACAGGTACATTATTGGGCTCTCAGAATAGCATCCTGCCTGAGCAGCTGGCACCTGCAAAGCAGACACACAAAAACATTGCCAGAGCAGAGCACATGCAACACATAGCTCACAAAGCCTGTGTGCCAAACAGTTTAGGCCATACGGCCAGACAACACACCTGCTACAGTTGTATGGTACCTCTATTGTCATGTACACTGGTCCTGCTCCCAGGCTGAACAAGGTGATGGTCACGCTGAGCTGCCCCCGGGCACTATGATCCACCACATAACACAAGCAAAGGGGCACTCCAAGGCATGTAGAAGTATGACTCAGTCATTTTTTTCCAGTGTGTATGACCTCTGGCACCTCCCTGGACTACATGTTAGGGGACATAGAGGGGCTCTCTGAGCTTGTGGCACAGGCTGGTATGACCCCCTTTAGTAGCATCTCACCCCCACCATGAATGCTGCCACAATATGTAGACAGGATCATTTTTTGCAATTCGTATCTTTCAGGGCATCCAAAGGGGATCCAATGCCTGTCAGTGTGGATTACATGCTGGACAACATTGCTTTGCTTGGGACAGCTTGCACCTGTCACCCATGGGCCTTGTATATTGGCAGAGGCTGTTGCTACACACATAGTGCCTTTTATGCAAGGCTGACATTACATAGCCACCTACACAGGTATCACACGGGATGGACACTAATAGCAATGCTACTCAACAGCAGCAGGGAAACCCAAGATGCATGCAGTGGAAACTGTCCCAGCATGGGGTACAGCAATATCCCTGCAGTAACAGACTCCTGGTACAAGGCCCCAGGTGCACACCATCAGTGCCAGGTCATTCCTGATACCATTTTTCATCCCTAAAATGCACCAAAACAGAACAGGGGATGTATCCAAAGGCACCTCAGATAAAACCCCGGTTGGTGGCACTGCACAAAACATCAGAGCCCTCCATGTGCAACACACAGTGGGTTAGACTGCCTCAGGTTCATAGCCTGGCACACCACACTCCCAAACCCCGGAAACCCCCTTGGCCTTCCTGACAACACTGGGAATATGACGGTTTTAAAACACCCTTATATGGTTGTACTGCAACTACCCAAACATACAGTGTGAGCATTATTCTAGCTGCAAGACCCTATCTGAAGGGTTCTTATCATTCATTCCCTGCTTTTCTATGGAACAACTTGTTACCACTCCCACAAGTGGGGACAACATGCTGCACCTGTTCATCACCAACATTTGGGCTATATGCTCCAGACCCAGATCCCTCCCGGTGGGGTGACACCATCTACAACCCACACGTATAGTCACATACCACATGCAGCCCCGCACAGAACACCACAGTCATACAGTTGTCTTGCATATTCCCTGATTCACCTGAGGCATTCACATGGGAACTCGTTCACAGGTACATATTTTGGTGGCACACACATACATCATGTGTGCATTGACATTACTGATATAATGTAGCTGCAATATTCAACAACACACATGGACAAAATTTTACAAAATACCAGGGGGAAAAAAACCCTACCCTATGAACCCCTTTTGAGATAGTAGCAGAGTGCTAAGCATTTCAGGATTGCTTTTGCCTGCTGTACTTATAGGGGGATAAGATCATCAGTGTTTAGACAGTGAGGTATGCACATTTTTGTGTAGTAATATTGCCAAAAGGGGCATTTTTTTAAAACATGGAATTTCCCCCACACTGAGGACTTGCCGGATTTTAACCCCCACCTAACTATGTTATGACATTTTGAGAGACATTAGCAGAGTGTGCTATTTGCATTACTGGGGGGTTGCTTTCTCCCGCTGTACTTATAGGGTGCTGACATCATCAGTGTTTAGACAGTGGAATATGCAGCATGTGTTGTGTAGTAATAGTTGCCAAAAGGGCATTTTTCCCCAATTTAAAAACCCCCCAACACAGGCACTTGCAGGATTCAAACCCCCACCTAACTATGTTATGACACTTGTAAGAGGCGCGTGGCCTATTTGCATTACTGTAAATTTTTCTCCTGCTTTTATAGGGTGCTGACATCATCGGTGTTTAGACAGTGGAATATGCAGCATGTGTTGTGTAGTAAAAGTTGCCAAAAGGGGCATTTCTAACACATGGAATTGCACACACCACCCCCACACCTTGAGGGTTCAAACCCCCCCCTAACTATGTTACGACACAGAGACAATTAGCAGAGGGGTATTTGCATTACTGGGGGGTTTCTCCCGCTGTACTTATAGGGGGCTGACATCATCAGTGTTTAGACAGTGGAATATGCAGCATTTTTTAGTAATAGTTGCCAAAAGGGGCATTTCTCATACACATGGAATTGCCCCACTACTCCCCACACACAAAACACACACTGGGAACTTGCAGGATTCAAACCCCACCTAACTATGTTATGACATTTTGAGGCGCATTTGCGGGGGTTTTTTGTTATTGGGGGTTTTTCTCCCCGCTTTTTATAGGGTGCTGACATCATTATGGTTTTAAAAGGGTATGACATTTTTTGAATATTCCAAAGGGACATTTCACTAACTGGTTTTCACACCCCCTTTCCCCCAAAAAAAAAACACACTGGAAACCTTTGCCCCGGGAAAACAAACCCTACCCATGTTTACCTTTTAGATGCAAGACTTTCCATTATTTTTGGGGTTTTTTTTCCTGCTCCCCTTAAAAAATTGTTATGTGGGAATTTTATTATGGGGTAAAATTTTTTTACTCTGTTTTAAATTCCTTGGGGACGGGAGAGCTTTTTTGGGGGGTTCCTTTTCACAAAAAGGCCAAAGTGGCCTCTGAAATGTGGAAGGCCAAGGGGGCGCCCCTTCCCCTTTGGATGGCCCTTTTTGTCCCCTAACAAAGGGGCAGATTTCCCAGGGCCCCCATGTTTACCCGGCCCCCAATTTTTTGTTTTGTTGCCTCAAAATACTGTTTGGGGGGTCTTTTTCCATGCCCCCTTTTCTAATAAACAATGTGTCCCGGGGAGGGGTGTTTGCATAAGTTTTATCCCTCCCTTTCCCCTTAAAAAGTTTGTTGTAATTAGTGTACTGGGCAAATTTCCCGTTTTTTTGGGAGGTTTTTGTGTTAACACCTTTTTTTAAAGGAAAAGTGGCAACCGAAATGGTTTAAGGGGCCAAATTGTGAGAAAGCCCCGTTCGTTTGTATGGGCTTTCTTTATTTTCCAAAATTTTAAATTTTTTCCCAAAGTGTGGCGGAAAAAAAAGGCCCCTGTGCCTTTCCTTTGTTTGGATTTTGGCCCAAAACCCCATTTCTGGTGTTTGCCATCATATTCAATGTCGGTTTTTGGACATCAGGGTTGGGTTCCCCCCCTTCCCCCCCGTTTCTGAACCTCGGATTACGTCCTGAGGGTCCGGCCATGGGATTTTGTTTGATAAATTTTACTTCCCTTTTGGACCAAACAGTTGATTTTTGTTTAGTTTTCTGGGGGGCAAACCCTTTTACTGTGGTACCCGATTCGGTTTCAGGGGCCAAATGCCTTGTAATTTTATGGCCAAAACCCGGACGGGTTACCCAGGGCAGTATGGACCTTTTTGCATTTTTTTCAGGGAAATGGCACTTTACAGTTGCCCACCTTGGGGGGTTTTTTGTTTCCCAATTGTGGGGGGCAGGGGACAAACCCAAGGGGCCCTTGTACCAATTTTTAATGCTAGGTCGGGGAGGTTTTTCCTTCCCCAAAACCCCAAACTGGGGTTTCCTTCATATTATGGGGTTTTGGTTGTTTTTGTTAAACCCTACAAACAGGTTTTAATCCCGGGTACACCACCTTTTCCCCCAGGGCTCTTATTCCCCCTGGGTGACAGGGGCACCCAGGGAATTTTTTTGGATTCCCGTGTTTGGGGGTTTATTTATTTTATTTTTCTTTTGGGTTTGGACCAATTTTTTAGTGTCCTTTTAGGTTCTTGTGGGCAGCTGGAAGGGGCCCAATTCCCGTTTTACCTTGCCCAAATGTTTCCCGATTTTTAGGGTTGGGTCCATGGCTTATACATCAAGGAAGGTTTCCCCCAGCCAGGCCCGTTGGCCTGGGGTTTTAGCTGCCCTTTCTTTACTTTTGGGCCCCAAACATTTTGTTTACGGTTTGCAACCCTCCTTTTGGGGTTTTTTTGGTGGGGGCTTTCCGTTGCCCAGGGTTTGTATGGGGTTTTCAATCCCGAAGGGGGTTTGTAAAACCCCCAAAATTTTGGGGTTTTGATGGATGACTGGAAGGGGAATTGCCCTTAACCCCTTTTCCAAGCTGTGGTTTCCCTTCTTATTATGGGATATGGTATTTTTCTTTCCAATCAGAACGGGGGTTGGGGGGAATTTTCAGGATATTTTACACCCCTTTTGGGGTCCCCCCGGGTTCTTAACCCCCTTTTTGGGGACTTCCCGGGTTTAAAATATGTGGTAAATTTCTGGCCATTTTGTACTTGTTTCCAACCCCGGGGACCATTAACCCTTTCTTTCTTTAGCTTGTTTACATTGGGTGTGGGGGACCCTTGGGGGTTTTTATTGGTGCCCTTTTTTTTGGTTGGGTTGTTTCAAGGGGTTTTGGAAGGGTGGGGGTTTTGGGGGAGTTTTGTTTAAATCCCCGGGAAACCCGTTTAACCCGGTTTCCCCCATGGGGGCCTTTTTAACCTTTTTTTGACAAAATTTTTTCATCAAGGAAGGGGGGCCCCCGGACCCCCCGGGCCCTTTTTTGGGGGCCGGACCTGGTTTGGGTCTCCATTGGGAAGGGATTTTGCCCCCGGGAGGGGTTCTTTCCTTTGAAAGGGGGGTTTGAACCCATCTCCCCGCATTAAGGGGTTTTTTGTTAGGTGGTGGGGCTTATCTGGACTGGGAACTTTAGGGTATTGGGGATGGAAGGGGTTTAGCAATCCAATTTTCTTTTGTGATTTAAATTCCCCCCACTGGGTTGGTGGATTTGGGGTTTTTCCCTGGGGCAGACATTTGGGAGGACTGGCCCCTTTTAACAGGCCCACCCACTGGGTAGGGTTTTAATTGGGGTTTTGGTTTTTCCCCCTCGATTCCAAAGGGACCCTTTATCCTTTTATTTCTTTGGGGCCAAACCCCAGAAGGGGGGTTGAAGGGGGATAGTTTCAGTATCCATTAAAGGAATTTGGGGGGGACCCTGTTGCTTACACTCCTTTTTTTGGGGTTTCATTTCCTGGTTTGGAAGGTGTGTAATGCATTCCTTTCCCCTTTTCCCCTTCCCGTTTCTTTTAACAAAGGACCCCCTTGGGCCCTTATTTGTGTTTTGCCCTTTTTGGATTTTTTGGGACCTTTAACTCTGAATGTTTTGGGGCCGGCCCCTTCCTGGGTTTTTGGGGGGTTTGGGCTTGGTAAAATTTTGGGAAAGGAATTCCCCGGTTTGGGAGGCCTTTTTGGCCCAATTTTGGGGGTTTGGTTATTTTTGTAATTAGGTGCCAACCCCCTTGTATTTTCCCCTGGTTCCTTTAACAGGTTAGGAAACCCGGGGTAATTTTCCTTTGGCCTTTCCCAATTTTGTTTTCAAAACCCTATTCCCTTCTCCATCTGGGTTTGGGTTTGGGTTTTAGCACCCCGGAAAACTTTGGTTGGGTTCCCAAAATCCTTAATTTTTTCATATTTGGTGGGTTTTTTTCCAGATTACCAAGGCCCCCGTGGGGGGACCACCCTTTCCCCGACTTCAAGGCCGGTTTTGGTTTTTGGGGGGGCCACCCCACAGGTGGGGATTTTGTTTCCGGATGTCCAGCCCGGGTTAGGATTGTTCCCCTTCCAGCAATCCTAAATTATTGTAGATTTGTTTCTTTATGTGGGGGTCTGCTTTGGTTTTGGGGGGGTTTTGGTTTGGGCCCTGTTTCATTCTGGGTTGGACATTGGCCCTTTAAAACAGGCAAAACATCCCCCTGGTGTGCAGGGTTTCCTTTTGTTGGGTTTTTTCCCCTTCAGGGGCAGGATGTCCAAAGTTTGGACCCTTTATTGTTTGGGGGAGGGACATTTGGGGTTTTTTCTGACCTGGTTTTCATGGTTTTTTAAAGGGTAAGGGACATCCCGAAATGGGGCATAGGGTTTTTTCCCGGGATGGGCCCTTTATTTGGGGGAAGGTTTGGGGGCCGTTTTTCCCGGTAGCTTCCTGTGCACCCTTTTTGGGCAATTTTTAGCAAAACCTTCCTGGCCCCCTTTGGGCAATTGGGGGTACTGAAGGTTCCCCCAATTTTGTCCCAGGCCTGATTACCCCAAACAAATTATTACCATTCTTTTGTGGGGTGCCTTTTTGGTTTTGTTGGGGGAAACATTTCTGAAGGGGGTCTTTAGGAAGGCTGGCCCCGGGGTACCTTTGGGTTTATTGGGGGTCTGGGACAGGCTTTAAAATCCAGTTTGGGAACATGGTTTCTTCCCAGGGAAGCCACTTCTTTTTGCCCCGGGTAACCCAAACCCGGGGTGGGGGAACCCCTTTTTTAATGGGAGGGCCCACCCGTCAGGCCTGGGGTTTTGGGGCTGTGAGCATTATTTACCCCCTAAACCCCGGGGAGTATTTTGGGGGCTTTCTGGCCTTCCCAGGGTTTTGGGTTACAGAACACATTTACCCTTCTCCAGGCTGGGGGTTGGGGTTTGGTTTTCCCCCTCATTCAAGGGTTGGCTTTTGGAATTGGGTAGATTCTTAGGAAAATCCCCTTGGTTTTTACCCATGGGGTTTGGGGGGTTTGTGTTTAGGCTTCCTTTTTCCCGGCCAAAAAGTGGGGGTTCCGCCCCCTTTGGCCCCCTATCTCCAGCCATGTCCCCGGGGGGACCCTGGGTGGGCATCTTCTTGCTCCCATGTGGGTTTTCGGCCCGTTTCCCCCCGTCACCAAACCCCCAGCCAAAGTCTTTCCCTTTTTTCCCTTATAAATTGGCATCATGTTTTGGTTTAGGGGGAGTTTTTGGGGTTTTTATTTTGCTTTTCCCGTTTTGGGGTTCTTGGAAAAACATTGGGAATCTGTTTTAGGTTTGGGGCTGGGGGGGCTTTTTTCTGCCGGAATTTCCCTTTTTTAACACCCCCCTTACATTTTGAGACATTTTTCTGTTCCTTTTTCCCTGTTTCCCCAAGGGGAGCAGGAAGGGAAAAAAATTTCCCCCGGGTTCCACGAAAACCAGGTGAAATTTCTTTTTCGGGTTCCCGCCAAGGGCCCGGGCAACTTTAAAAACCCCCTTCTGCCTTTTCCCGGGGCACTCGGTTTTCCCCCTCCGAGCATGCCGCCTGGTGGCCGGAAATTTTGGGGGGGGCCCTGTTTTCCCGCCCCATGCTTTCCCGTTTCACCCTCTTTTTTGTAGATAGCACATACCAAAAATTTGGGGGCCAAAGAGTTTGATTTTTTTTTTGGCTTTCCCCGTGTGTCCCCCACCCAAACCGTTACTTTACCCAAACACACGGCTTCTATTTCATTACGTGTTTTTTCCTATTACCTTCCTTTCAAAGGTTGGTTCTAAAGGGGGGGATTACCCTGGCTTCCCCTGCTTCCCCCGCAACCCCCCTAAGGTGGCCATTTTTTTGGGTGTCCCCATTGGGAAATTCCTGGTTTCAAAACCCCGGGGCCCAAACCAATTTTGGGAAAATGGAGCCCCGGGGGGGCCGCAAAAACACCATTCCAAAAAAATTTTTTTCCCCCGGGGATCAACCCCGCCTGGCCCCTTTTGGAGGGGGGGCCCCTTCTTAAATTTGGGCCCTTTTTTTGGACGCTGGTCCTTTTTGTTTTTTTGCAAACTACCCCAGGGGTTTCCGGTAAATTTCTGGAAAAGATTTTTTTTGCCCGGCCAATTTCCTCACGGGCAATTTGGGGTATCATATCCCCGCTTGCCCCGAAGGTCCGGAACTGGTCCTTTTCCCCCGGAGGGGTGTTCCTGGATTATCCCCCATATCACCCTTTGGCTCCTGGAAGGACCTGTTGCCCCCTATTTTTTGGCCCCACATTCCCTTTGGTTTATGGGATGGGCGTTGGGTTTTGTGAGGGTTTCCCGAAAAAATTTGTTTAATTTTCTGAATTTAAAATTTTCCCCTTTCCGTTTTATTTTGGGGCCCCGGGTTGTCAATCTTCCCCCGCCCCTTTGTTGGGGTTTTTTGGCAGATTTATTGGTTAAAACCCTTACAAGTCTCCCAGTTTCCTTATGACAGTTTTTTTAATTTTTGCTTGGGGGTTTTTCTGATGGGCTTTTCGGGGTTTTAACCCCTCTGCTTTTTTTCTTTAGTGGCCCTTAGAGAAACATTTGGGAAAGGTTTGCAGGGTTGGGTTTTTTTGCGGGCTGGGGTTTATTTGGGTTTGCCTTTTAATTGTTTTTTCACCTGCTTTTTCCCCACAAAAATAAATTCCCCGGGTTAAAAACCTTACATTTCTTTCCCTTTTTCTTTTTCCTTGGGGGGACCCCTCCTAAAAAACATTTTTAAAATTGGTACCCGGCAACCTTTTCTTTTTCAAAAAAACTAGAAATCTTTTATTTTTAGTTAAAGAAAACCAAACATTTAAGTTTTAAAAGGGTTAAAATGTTAATTTGGGCCTTACACCCATTGTTTAATTTTCCCGCCCCGAATTTAAAAAGAAATGAAAAAAATTTGGGGTTTGGGGTAATTTAATTTTTGGTTTTCCCCCTTTTCTGTTGAACTTTTTCCCGCTTGGAATTTTGTTTCAAATTTCCACTTTGTTTTTCCTGGGCTTGGGGTTTCCCTTTTAAAATTTCCCCGGGGAAATTTTAAAAAAATTTACTCTTTTCCCCCCCTTTAAAAAATTTTAAAGGAAAAATCTTTCCCATTGCTTATTCAATTTTACCATTTAAAAAATTTCATAAGGGGCCCAATAATGGTTAAACTTCCCCAGGTTCCCAAACCCCTGACCCCGTTTTTGGGGGTTCCCCGAAAAATCCCCCTTTGGGGGGGGGGGGGGGGGGGGGGGGGGGGGGGGGGGGGGGGGGGGGGGGGGGGGGGGGGGGGGGGGGGGGGGGGGGGGGGGGGGGGGGGGGGGGGGGGGGGGGGGGGGGGGGGGGGGGGGGGGGGGGGGGGGGGTTTTTTTTTTTTTTTTTTTTTTTTTTTTTTTTTTTTTTTTTTTTTTTTTTTTTTTTTTTTTTTTTTTTTTTTTTTTTTTTTTTTTTTTTTTTTTTTTTTTTTTTTTTTTTTTTTTTTTTTTTTTTTTTTTTTTTTTTTTTTTTTTTTTTTTTTTTTTTTTTTTTTTTTTTTTTTTTTTTTTTTTTTTTTTTTTTTTTTTTTTTTTTTTTTTTTTTTTTTTTAAAATTCAAAAATTTAAAAACATTTACATGGGAAAAAAAAGGAAAAAAATTTCTTTTTCCATTTTTTTAAAAATTAAACAAACAATTTTTTCAAAAAAAATGCAAAAAAAAGGGAATTTTTAAAATTGGTTTCCCAACCCCCAAAAGTTTTTAAAATCTGACATGCTGACAGGTTGCTAGAAAGCATTTATGTTGATCAGCAGTGTTTTGCACTGAGGATGTTATCTGAAAAGGAAGTTGAATGTTGAATTCTCTAGAATTTAATATTTTTCTTTCACGTTTGCATTTTGTGCGGTGATTAGTCAGGTTAAATCCTCCTTGCACCTTTGTTACGTTTTCTGTTGCTATGATGGCTTAGTGGTTAACTACTGTGACTATAGTGTGCGAGGTCCTGAGTTTGAGCCTTATAGAGGCAGTTTATTTAATTCTGTGATAGCTTGGTGGTTAACTACCGTGACTATGGTGCTTAGGGTTCTGGGTTTGAGACCTGCATGGCTGCTTGTTTATATCTGAGATGGCTTAGTAGTAAATCACTTTGGCTATGGTGTGCAGGGTCCTGGGTTTGATCCTAGCAGAGGCTGCTTATTTGGGTTGGGAGGGTGGCCTAATGGTTAAGTTGTTTGCCTTATAAACACAAGGTGCAGGGTTTGAGTCTCACAAGGGATAATTGGCTAGGCTTAAAATTGCTTGCAAGGGCAGTTAGCTTAGTACTAATCTATGAATCTTATTTCACTTGTTGATGACATCTACAAAAAAAGCATTTAAAGTCTCAGGAGTGACTTGGTCAATGGTGCTTGTTGCTGATTTGACAAAACCTTAAACAATCATGAATATCTATTTATTTTCATGTTAAGAAAATCCATAACTATATAAGTTTTGAAGCTGTAACTGTGAATTGAGTGGCACAGTTACATCCTTCATGTGTTTAATTTTGCACTGAAAACAGTATATTTAAAACTGTATAACTGTATAAAATATATGTATCTGGGGTATTTTAATTTTGGGTTTGTACTTACTTTTTCATGAAATATGAATCTGTTTTTCCTGCAATCCATGCAAAAGAACTTCTTGTTAAAAGCAGGAATGCTACTGTATTTTCTTTAGTTTCTCTGGGACTATGGGATTACAGGTGAAAATCAACAGAAAGTGAAAGTTGTAAAACAATGTACCTTACTCCTACACTTACCTTCCTTGTGAATGAAATTAAAGGCAGCAATCTTTCCCCTATATGCTTATGTCAATTTTAGCACATTTAAATAAGTCATAAGAAAACTGAGATAATACTTGGCTTAAACTTGCTAGGATTCAAAGCATGACCAGTGCTCTGAAAAATGGGGCTGTTTTTCATTCAATAGCCAAAAACATGCATAATGAGGATATTCTTTCATATAAAATAGCAACAAACATACACAAAAAAATGCAAAAAAATGAATAAACTTGTAAAACCAACACAAACCAAAGCAAACTTCTTCAGAAGTAAAAAAAGTTACAATGCACATGACTTTTGAAAAACTAGTGGAAGTGACATTTTTACATCAGCAATCACAATCAATTAAACCCTCATAGCTGCTTAAAGCAGTATGTAAACGTAAATACATTTACCAAATTACACCTCCAAACTAAACACATATAAAATAGCACATTTAAATTTTCAAAATAATAAATAAATATATTCAGCTCTGATACAATTAAAATAATATATAAAATTAAACTAAACTACATAAACACTACATTTAATGAGGTTACACAATTCAATTGCCAAAGGGACAATAGGACCTAACCAAATCTAATCTTAAACAGATAACTTCACAGGTTTATAAAAAAGCAGAAAAGCAAGTATTACAATGGGTAATGCATTTATAATCAAATTCAGCACCATCATTCTCATCTGCCTAAACTTTTACGTTTAAGTATACAACTAATAGAACATGGAAATTTATAGGCATTTAATCTAACTTGCCATGCAAGTTCAAGTTCTTCCAAGTAGAGGGGAACTGGCTCACCCCACAACAGTTGATATGCTTGATCAATAGCCATATAAGTAAATTTGTGTCCATGGAAAAAATGGATATATGATATGTAGCCGTTTTTTTAATTTAACTTTAGATATTGCGTATTTGATGCTCATGCCCTATCGGGCCCTCACGGCTCTGTTTTTCCGATGTAGTATGCTGGGCAAAATTTACATCTTGCTAAGTACACAACATTTCTAGACTGGCAATTAAATTCACCTGTGGACCCGGATTAATTGTGAAGGAATGAAGGAACTGGTAACCTCAATATATTTGCATACACTACAGAATTAACATTTACATATGATATACTATGGCTAATGTGTATATAGAAGATAGGCACGTTGCACTTTATATATTTATACTAATGTTTATATGGTAGGTAGTTTTTAGTTATATTATGGTTCAAATTTTATGGAAATGTTGAATTGAGTGTATATATATTTATTTATCTATATAAAAGATAAATATAGAGGCACTAGGGTATGACAAGAGAGGTTGTTGTTAATATATTGCCATATAGCCAGTCAGGAATAAATACATGCACGATGCACTCTATTAGTTGGTATTATTATTATTAGTATATACGCATCTATGGCGTTATGCATATATATATATATTTTTGCCAATATGTATATAATATATAGGACATATTAAATTATTAAGCATTTAGGGTGACAGATATATTATAATGTAGCACCTATATATTAGATATCTTATATGTTTACGATAAATTGTTTACATATCTAATTATTTAATCTATAGGTAGGTGGGAATGAAAATATGCAATAGACTGAATATATGCATATATGCTGGTATTCATACACTATATGTAGATATATGTAGGATCTGTATGTTATATTGGATTGCTATATATATAGAGCTATAGATACCATGTATTCTAGTATCTAGGTACATATATATATTTATTCAGTTATTTATATAGGTAGTTATGACGTGTATATTTGTATATGTAGTTATGATATTTGATTATTATGAGGTAGCTAATAAGTCATCTAATATTAATGACTGGTAGAAATTTAGGAAGGCACTAAACTGTTTTTATTTCTAAATACATAGCTGAACAATGTCTGTTGTATATTGACAGATGTTTTTTGCTTACTATACTTTGTATTTTATTCTAGTTTATTTTTATTATCTTTCCATTTCTTTTTCTTTTTGGTTTATACTATACATTAACTGGTTCATAATATACCCAATTGTATATAGGGGTTTGTAACTTTAACATTTAGCCATGCTAGTCAAAAGAGATGGCTGTTTTCAATTAACATTTTAATTATTTTAATTGTTTCAATTAGATGAATGTTCACACTATAAAAACTGAGCTGCTACTATGTATTTTGAAATCTGATGAAGCGTATCTTGGATACGTGAAAGCGCTCATTTCACAATTTATATTTTTGGAATAAAGAAGGAGTTATTTTATCCAGAACTGAGTTTTGCCTTTGTGGAGATTGAACTGCAGTAGTCGTTGTGCTTGGTTCACTTGTGTTTTTTATCTACTTTTTTTTTTTCAGAGTGTAGGCTCCGTGATAGGGTGTATGAGCATCAATACGCAATATCTAAAGTTAAATTAGAAAACGCATTGGCTAAGCATATCCATTTTTTCCATGGACACAAATTTACTTATATGGCTATTGATCAAGCATGTCAACTGTTGTGGGGTGAGCCAGTTCCCCTTTACTTGGAAGAACTTGAACTTGCATGGCAAGTTAGATTAAATGCCTATAAATTTCCAGGTCTTAATGACCTGTGTTCTATCAGTTGTATACTTAAAAGTAAAAGCTTAGGCAGATGAGAATGATGGTGCTGAATTTGATTATAAATGCATTACCCATTGTAATACTTAGTTTTCTGCTTCCTTATAAACCTGTGAAGTTATCTGTTTAAGATTAGATTTTAAGTTAGGTCCTATTGTCCCTTTGGCAATTGAAAGCTTGTGTAACGGCCGTATTAAATGTAGTGTTTATGTAGTTTAGTTTAATTTTATATATTATTTTAATTGTATCAGAGTTGAATATATTTATTTATTATTTTGAAAATTTAAATGTGCTATTTTATATGTGTTTAGTTTGGAGGTGTAATTTGGTAAATGTATTTACGTTTACATACTGCTTTAAGCAGCTATGAGGGTTTAATTGATTATGATTGCTGATGTAAAAACGTCACTTCCACTGGTTTTTCAAAAGTCATGTGCATTGTAATTTTTTTACTTCTGAAGAAGTTTGTTTCGGTGCAAACGAAAAGCACTTTAAGTAATAAAGTACTTAGTAGAAGACTCACTTGCTGAACTGTGCTGTTTGTGTTGGTTGAACAAACATACACAAACAGACTAAAATAATAAATACAAAATAGAACAAAGAGAAATCCACAAAAATTAAAAACAGGAGCAATCTTCTAAATGCAATAATGTCCATAATGATTTGAGGTCAGCAATTCTAGGGAAATAATAAATCTGCAAGAGTGTAAGAGGCTGACTGCTGGTGGTGCCTTGTCATAAAATTTCCTTTATGTACTTTGTTAATTTGTGTTTTAAAATCGGCAAAGAAAACTGACTAATCAGGTTGCTAGCTATATCTGCATCAGAAAAATTATGTACCCAAGAAAAAGCTAGTGAAGGCCACCAACACCTCATGTTCAGTCACAGATTTCTTTCCACTGACAGGTTTCAAAATGTCTAAAGTAGCCATTATTTCTATCACCACTAATTTTAGCTTGAACTGGATGAGAACTCTGTAATCAATTTTCCAAAGCTTTGGTAAAAAGGACATATCTTCAAAAATGAAAAAAAAAGAGTCTAGAAATTAAAAAAATCTGATCACAGAAACCATAATCACAATGGTTCAAGTATGAAACCAATTAATTATTTAAACAATGTCATTTTTACATTACTTTCAAATATACCCATAATTCTCCCTATTTCTCATTTTTACATGGGGTTGGAGTATCACTGCAATTGTTACCACTTCTCTCTGTTCAGCTCCACTGCCCTACCTTTTTTAACAGTCATGCTCACCTTTCTAAGATTTTCCTTCATGCAGTCCATTAATTTCTCGAGTAGATATATTTGTCTCTTCTTGTCTTATTTCTGTCCTTCCCAAATCTTCTTTACCAAATTGACTTTTGCTTTTCTGCACTTGTCTGAGCCATCATAATCTGTTATCTGTTCTCCTTGACCTTCTTAGTAATTAGGGCAACTTTGGCTTCTGCTCTGACATCCTCATTTCCTCATCTGCCTCACAGTGTGCATCCTACTACCCATCTCAGGCACTTTATCACCATCACCTCAAGAGTCCGCAACAGCTATGTCTTCTCTGCCTAGGTTTCTGTGCCATACAGAAGCATTTGACACACCCCTATTTTGTACATTTTCCTTTTCGGCTTCTTTCACATTTATCGATTGCATATTCCCCCGGTCACTTTGTTCCAGGTGGCTGCAATACCTCTGATGCTATCTTTGACCCCCTCATTCAGATTTTCCTTCTATGAAGACATCTCCTCACCCACACCTCCCTGATCATTGAAGCCATTAATCTGTTTTCTTCTATTTCAGTTTCAAATTTCTTCTGATTTGCCCCAGTTTCTGTCATAACCACTGAATTTTCTTTACTCAGTTCCATCCTATGTGCCTTCGGTTATGCATTCCAGACCCCTAGCATTTGCTGGAGTTCCTGTTCAGAGTCTACCTATAGTGTCACAGCATCTTAATGCAGAATCTTTGTTGATCTGTCTCCTCTGACCTGTTTGCTGATGTAGTCAACCACCAGTACAAACAGCAATGAGCTCTGAGTTGAGCCATAATACACAGCAATTCTCACTGCAAAACCCCTCTGCGAGCCTGAACACAGTTCATAGTTTTGTCATTAGCTCAATGTACATAGTCTGCACTAACTCTACAATGTTTTTAGGACTGAAGACCATTGCAGGACTGACAAAATCAGCTTTCTTTAACCTTGTCATATATTTTCTCCAAGTCTAGGTGTGCTTTGAACTATAACATGTTACTTTAATAGTTTTAAGGGAATGTTTTATTTAAGTTTTATTGATAGTTTTTTGCTAATAATTGTTCATAAAATGTAGGGAAATTAATGTTGGTTCACTGAGATAGTGAGATATAGATGCATAATACATGCTCAGTTTATGAACTTCAATAACTGGAGTGTGCTAATTGATTTAAATATATTTCTGGTGGCTGAGTGCACACTTCCTGGATTAAGACCAGAGTCTGGAATAGCCAGATTAAGCACAAAGTACCCTAAGTACCATTCTAGGGTCCTGTGCTAGTTGAGGCTCTTACCAAGGTAGCCATCAATACTTCACTTGAGGTCCATATTTTTTTTTTTTAATTTATATGAAACCAGTTTTAATAAAAGTGCAGCTTCCCATTAAGTCAGTAAGAAAATTAATCGAGAAAGGAGATATCATGCTATTTATTAGCATGTTTTTTCACATCTCAAATCTACTGCTATGAATATGGTAACAGAACAAGGATAGCCAACCTGTGTTGTATTACTGTGCAGTTTAATCACCTATAGTTTATTATCTTTATCAGCAAATATTTGTGCTTTCCAGCAATTTCTAGTCGTATCATACTGGGAGAAAAATATTGACCTTTTGTGATGCTTTTCTCCTTACTAACTTGGAGGGAATCAATTAGATATGTGGACAGTGATAGCAATAATTATTGCCCATATCACAAAATAATCTAATATGTTATTTATTGATTCATTTCTACAGCAGTTGGTGTGGGGTAGGTGCCTTATTTAAGTTATGCATTATGGTGACAGTCTTTTCACCACTTCTCGGGATCTCACATCTCCATGATCAGTCACCAGAAACGGCTGCTAGTTTAGGTAGGCAGTCTGAGTATGAAAACAAAGAACATTTATCATTGTTGTGACTTGGGGTGGGGATATCATATAGTATCTGAAAGCTACAGTTTAAAACATATAACTGTGATCATTGCTATTCAACTCTTTTTTCACAAGCTAACATCATTGGGGTACACAACAGGAAGTTATCTTTTTTGGATAGTAAAGAGGCAGACTATGTGTAAAATGCAGACATTTTTTTGATCTGTTTAGACTAATGGCAGTGTATATGTCCATGAGCAATAAGCTGAAATTCATTATTGAGGTCACCATGCCTTTCACATCCTTCCAACCATATATCAGAAATGTGGACAGAAAGTGGCTATTTTGTTTTGAGAAGGCTGTGTATTACAGCAATGTGAAATTACATGATTCTTGCAAATTAATTATTGAAATGGCTAGCTCTAGGGAGGGGAGTGTATTAAGTCAAACATCAGCAGGTTGAAGAAATTAATTGTGCTCATTGTTCTTTTTCACATTCCTCACAGTCAAACAGCAGAGGTACAAAAATGGTGAGTGTCTTTTCAGAGTATAGATGAGGAGGCATGCTGTACATGAAAGCACACTATTTTTATATGATCACTGTCAATCATACAATTTCTTGAGGGGCAATGCAGGCATTTAGCAGCAAACAGCTGCAATATATTACTGTGCCCATTATGATTTTTGTTTTCTTCCCAGTAAGACACTGGATGTTTACAGCATCTGGGTGTCATTTTCTTCTGAGGGGGCATATGCTGCATGAAAGCAAAGGTAAGTTATCGGATCATTTCTGATTAATTATTGATATAGTTGGTTGTGGGACAGCATCTGTCAAACAGCAATCTTGACTTATATTTATATGATCATTCCAAAAACATAGCTATGTCCCATCTCATACTGTACTGGAATAGAACATGTGTGCTTTTAGTTGAAGTATATTATTAGATATTTATTGTAGAATGCTTTAGGGGAAACTATTATATGGACCCATACACAACTAACATATCCAGCATTTCAGAGGCTTTTGTTTTCACAATTTGCCACTATATTTAGTTTCTACCTGGGGGCTATGTGACAATTGCTGGCAAAGGTGAGTGAACTTATGAATATATGCACACTCATTACATTTGAAGCAAGAAATATTTTTTATTGCACCAGCCAAGGCAACGATTATTTTACTACCTATACAGTGAAGCCTACAAAGGCAGTTTGTGCCATGTAAATCAGAATGGATATGTAGTGAATTCCTTGGAGATTTAGTGTGTTTTGCACCCAGATATCTTATTAGAAGTACCTAAATTTGTTTGCTGTCAACTGCCTTAAATGAACTGATATACGGCCTTTTAAATGCAGCCAGTAAATCCAGTGTTTCAGAGGGTTTGTTGTCACACAGGCATTACTAGCTGGTTTCCATCTGGGGGTTATTTGACCCCTGCAGTAAAGGCCAAATAAAACTAATGTCCAAAATATGTGTCCTCATTATGCCAGAAGTTAAAAAAAAATGCTATATATTTCATCAGGACAGATATCTCCTTTGTAAAATGTCACAGCTGCATTGACATGTTTTCATTCAGCTAAGGATTTTGTCTCAAATTCAGCATTAAGCTGCACTGAAATTCATGAGGGTAGAATAAGAGCACTTTGCAGCAAATTATCCTGTTCTTACTATCTTAATGTTTCATAATGAAGTCTAAAGTTGGGACTGACACATTCCCCCGGATTTACTAATCTTCCGTATAAGACTAGATTAGTCTTACATGGAAGCGCCAGTGTAAGAGTATGATGGCAGCGCGCCATGCATATTAATGAGGGTGTGCTGCCTCAACTCTAAAGCTTACACGGAGCATGGACAAGTGTAGGGGGCATGTCGGACTGCTGAGCAGTCTAAAAATCCACCCCTCTGCAATGAAGAAACGCAGCAATTTCGAGTTACATGAGCGAGTCTGCTCACATGTGTACAATGTAACACTACACTCCCCCATATGTAAAACAACTGACAAAATTAAAAATAAAAAGAGTTTATTTATTTATTTTTTTCATCCGATATAGCTGCCCGTATTTGTGCAGGTTTCCATGGGTTTGCCCATTGCTTAGCTACAGTTAGCAGCTTAGACACCAGAAGAGGATAATAAGAAAAATATATACAAATTAAGCAAAATAGCGATGGAGTAGTGGTTAGAGCCTTTGCACAAAGAGGAGGCATTCCCGGTTCAAGTCCACTACTGCACGTTCCATTTTCTGTTGGAAATCTGTATACAATAATATTTCCTGACATTTTTTATGTATAAGTTTTGTAAAAAGCATTGAAATGTTAAATGCAGTAGTGAACGAATTATATATATATATATATATATATATATATATATATATATATATATATATATATATATATATAAAGGTGAAATGGTTATGCATTCTGAGGCATGAGTACCCTATTTTAAGCAATATAACGCACTGCTAAGCACATTTTACCATTATTGAGCATATTTAAATCCAATTGCGCATAGCTGCGCACCGCACTAACCAGTACAAATGCAACGTATTTGCGCGTAGCTGTGCACTGCGCTAACCAGCACAATGTTGGGTAACTTCAAGCAACGTCGAGCAACACAGAGCAACGTAGAGCAACGTTGAGCAATGTTGGGCAAAGTCGGGCAAAGATGAGCAAAGTCGGATAAACATGCTCACACCTCCTTTACTGTACCTTAACCAGTCAGGTCTGCCCAGTAGGAAAATAAAAAGCAGTAAAAGGGCTCGAACTCAGGATGCTGTGCACTATAGTCACAGTAATTAACCATTAAGCCATGACAGCATTTCATAAACATGCACTTTCAACAGACACATATCTATCAAAGGAATTTTAAACATTGCCAACATCAGCTAAGCAGGCGTGCCTACAGCTGAGTTTTTCCAAAACTGGCCAATCACAAATAAGTGCGGGAAATTAGGCATATTTAAGCTCCACAGGTGGGAATACTTGCTATAACTGGTTGTAGCTTCCTTCTGCAGTCAGCATGGCCAGTGTTAGAGAAGACACTCAATTTAAAGCGCAATGCTGGGGCATCCAGGTGTCCAAAGTAATAGTTTGGCTCCTTGTGCACAACCATGAGGAAAGACTCATGCGGGGCTAGTACTAGGGTACCCAATATAAAATGGAGGCCTGGAACAGTCTTGCCCGTGATCTCACCAGTGCCACTGGTGTTCCTCAGACTGGTGAGCAGGACAGGCACCATTATTCTGACCTGAAGCGATGTAGGGAGGATCGACTGGACCAGTGGATCCAGGAATCCCGTATAATGCCTAATGCCCCAGTACTGAGTAAGTAGCCATTGTATGAAGTAGTTAAGAATTGCTATGCGTGTCTATACTATGGATAGGTATGCCTCAATATCACTGCATTTACTTCACAGCTGCAGTTGTCTGGGCTATGAACCAGCAAGCCCATGAAGATAGGCTGCAAAGGCTGAGTCATCAGGCAGCTTAGTAATTATTCTGCATGTACTGTTATATAAAATAAATGAAAGAGCCTTCAAAAAGTCTTTTAACCCAATAAATAAAGGTGTAATAATCCTTTAATAAATGTATGATTCATGGAGTGCATCTTTGTCATTTTTTTTATATGTTGTTGTACTGTTGCATTCTACAAATAGTAGTGTTGTATTAAGCAGTGTCAACCCACACTTGGGTAGGTCCATATAACGTGGATGAAGGGTGTGCCAGTAGCTTGTATGCATATGTACAGCCCTCAACTGTTGGTTCATGGCCAGCATGTACAGGTTAATCTGGCACATGAGTAGCTTGGTATTGTGTTTCCCAGAAATGTCAGTGTGCTGCCAGAAATGTAGGGAGCTGTTAACATATAACTGATACTTTCACCTGAACATATCTAGATAATTATATGAAAGTAGATCTGTCAGTGTACCATTTTAGCAGTAGTGTGTGTGAACAACTCTCAAAATATGTTGCAATAACATCTGCATTTTGGACAGTTTGTATATAAGATACAGCTCATGTGTATAATGATCTAGCAAAATCCAATTGCACAATATAAGGACATTGGGTAGTGTAATAATACATGTGAGGGACATATAACTGCAGTTAAAAGGAATGTAGTGAAAACTAGAAGGATATATAAGTTGTTAATTGAGCTATCTTTTCCCACCCTACTGTATGTGCATAAAAAATGAAATTCCACACCTCAATCGGTATGTCTAATCTCAAAACATTTGTTGGGACATATGTCCTATTGGTTTATAAATTTGCATTTATTTCTATGCATGCGCCCTGTTAAAATACCACAATATTGGTGGCCTGTTGCCATCAATTCAACCTGCATGCTGTTGTAATGTCCACTATTGTTCTATATATGCATGTCTTATGCTTGCTTTTCAACTGTTGATAATCTGGTGTGTTGGGCTAATGGGAATACTTCTGCATGCTGTTATAACTAATTGGGAATGCTGTTGACTGTTACTAACCCATTTCTTTATTAAACTCTCCAAAACATAGTTCATATGGGAAGGCTGGTCCCAGTGGACCCACCTGTCCCACCTCAGCTGGCCATGGCACCTGGCACCAGCAGATCTGGTGCCCAGCCTGGGACCTCCTCCTCCATTGGCCCTGTGCCACCTTCGGGTGGAAGTGCTGCAGGGGATGGGGCTTGGCCGCCCATGCAAGCGTGGATGGAGGGGCACCTATCACCCTTCAAACGGTCCGGGCTGTGGTGCATAGAGAGATTGAATGTTCTGTTGCAGAACCTCTATGCCAGCTTGAGGTCCGGGTGGCACAACTCCCGGGTCAGCCTGCTCATCCTACACAGCCCCCAGCACAGCCACCCTCTGGGCCATAAAGGTGCAGTGGTGACTGCCCATGGGTGGGGTCCTCAGTCCCACTGTTTCCATCTGGGGGCTCATGGGCTTGCGATTTCCAAACATCCATCCCCGTCAAAGGTGTTCACCCACCACATTCGTCATATACCGCCCCTTTATGCATCTTGTTTGTCTTGTCTGATTACCTCCCCAACCTACCTCCCCAAATATACCTACTTCCCCTACCCCACATTCCACTCTCACCTAAAAAAAAGGGAAATCTGCTCCCAAAAAAAAAATTACGCCCCGTACATAGCTGCCCATTTTGCACACATGTCCACTGGACACATGAAATGTTATTTAATTGGCATTACAACATACTTTGTTGTCCTCACCCCTCTCTCAGGGGTTGAAGGGTTCATATCTACCTCCAAATTTATTGTATATGCACAGCTGTTGCTGTTGAAGAAATGGGCAGCTATGGACGTTCCCTACACCCATCCTGCACATCCCGAGATATTTTCCATACTGTCTTTCTATCTTTGTGTTCCTTTTTCACCCCTTCCCTATCTCCCCATTTTTCTTTTCTTTCAAAGAAATTAGCGCGGGGGTGAGCGGGAGTAAGCACTATTAAGCAGTAGTTAGCGGGTTTGCGCAGGTTTGCGCTTGCTTGCGCTTAGCTAAGCAATGCGCTGCAATGTGCAAACCCACGCAAACCCGCTTACAACTGCTTAAAAGTGCCTTAGTCACTCTGTATGTGAGGGCCCTTGTTTTGCTCAGCAGCAAAATAAAACACCTCTGGAAGTCTCGAACCCCGGACCTTGCACACACTACACAACATGAAGTACCACTAAGCCACACAGTAAATATACATCAAGTTGGTGCTTAAATAATTATATCATGCATCAGAATGAGTGAATATAAAGGAAAAATAGGAATACAATAACACACAACTTGTTCTGTAGATGTTGACCAACAGTTGTTGTGGGATTACATTACGTGACTGTGATAAGAGAAGCAGACATTCTAGCAGGAAATAATGTTACACCATCACTTTACAACCCCACACAGTATCACAGCAGGACAAATACTGGCATATCTGTTTAGGGCAGAGGCCATACCTCCCAACTGTCACTAATTTTCATGGATGTCCCTGATTTTGACACAAATTTTAGCTCTGTCCCTCTGAATCCCTCCTAAAACTACTGACTTTGGCCAGAAAGGTGGTGAATTACACTTAATGAATAATGACAATAATTAAGAGTTAGACACTTATTTTACTTCAGAAAAGGTGTATTAATTCATATCCTCTGATTCTCTCAATGTCTCAACTTAATGGCACTAATATTTTAAAGGTGTCCCTGATTGTCCCTGACTTTTTCTTGACTTTTTCCTGAGTCTGTTCAAATATGTACCTGATTGGTTGAGAGGTCTGGCAGAGGCAGAAACACAGAGGCATATCAGCCTTTCTGCTGTTACACACTGTGCAAATAGCTTTGGAAGGAGTTTCGGAAGCATACCCTTATGTAGGAATACAACACTGAAATACAAATTAATGTAGCCATGTACTGGCAGCAACCAACTGTAAGAATGTCATGCTCTATTGCTCTATTGCTTGGGCTTCAGACCAGTTGTTTTACATTAGGAAGGTTTGTGGCCTGCACTGTGGTGGCAGGACAGGTAGCTTACATCCTTCTAAGTTGGGAACTGCTGATTGAGGGCTCAGTGTCTGTTATTCTAAAAGTGTATTAGTTCTGGTTTAAGCACTTGGGCTTCAGGCCAGTTATTTTACATTAAGAAGGTTTGTGGTCTGCACTCTTGTGGGAGGAGAGACTGGACTCTGCCCTTCTGAGCTGGGAATTTCTGGTTAAAGGCTTATAGTGCCTGCATATTGGAACTGTTTCTTACTGAAATTGGTACACCTTGTTTGCTGTAGCATAGACTAGATCCAGGCCTGCTGAATCTAGCTTTGTTTGTATGCTTGTTGTTTGTCTGCTTGTTATTTCCCTGTAATGCTAATTCCACCTAAAACATGGCTTTTCAGCGCTTCTGTGGATCCCTAGTGATATCTACATTGCTTACTGTACTTATTTCCTTGTTTCACTTGAAAGAAAGTTACTGTTTGTCATTTTTGCATTTAAGTTACCTGTAACACATTGCATTTAAGTTACCTGGCAATTGCTCACTAAGTCAGCACTAAAGAATTAAAAGCACTACACCCTCACAAACTCCCATTGAGTACCTTGTTCCCCACTGGCCTTTTTTTTCAGTTATAAAGGAATTCCCAGTACTATTCTAGCATGTCCAAAGGTCAGTTGTCAATCTCCTCTCTGGTCCAGTTGGTGAATCTGGGAATCTTGAGGCAATGTTACAACTGCCTCATGTACACAGACAACACTCTCCTCCTCCCAACAAATTCCAACACATGTGAGAGATGCAACCATATAGCCTAACTGGAGGCTAAGCTCTTTCAACTCAGTACTGGTGTAACCAGTCAGGAGGAGAAGGAAACCATGCTCACTACAATTCCAGTCTCACATAGACCAACCACGACAGCAAACCAAACACATAAATACAGAAAAACATACTCGGAGGCTCTAAATAAAAATCTGCCTAAGCAGCAGAGACCTCCAAAGCAGGCACCCAAGCAACCACTACCCCAAAACAAAACACGTGCAACACATAGCTCACAAAGCCAGTGTGCCGAACAGTCACAGCCCCTAAGGCTAAACAACACACCTGATACACTTGTAATAGGTGACTATATTGTCATACACACTGATGTCCCGCTCACCAGGCTGAACAAGGAGAAGGTCATGGTGAGCTGCCTGTCGGGCGCTAGGATCCATCACATAACACAAGCACTCAGGTCACTCCAAGGCAAGTACAAATATGACTCAGTCATTGTCCATGCTGGTGTGAATGACCTGAGACGTACCTCCCTGGACTATATGAAAAGAGACATAGAGGAGCTCTCTGAGCATGTAGCCCAGGCCGGTATGACCCTGACCTTGAGTAGCATCTTACCCTCACCAAGAATGATGCCACAATATGAAGACAAGATGATCAATTTCAACAATTGTCTTAAGTATTGGTGTCATTCAAAGGGGATCCAATGCCTGTCAGCCTGGGATGACATGCTCTGCAAGCCACGATGCTTCGCTAGAGACGGCTTGCACCTGTCACCCCTGGGCTTTCGGATATTGGCAAAGGCTCTTGCTGCCCCCATAGTGCCTTTTTTAAGCAAGGCTCAAAAGACAAACCCACCTCCATAGGAATCACAAGGGATAAGAATCTAAGAGTAATGCTACTCAACGCCAGAAGTCTAAACCTCAAGATGCACGCACTCAAAACTCTCCTTAGCATGGAGAACATTGATATCTGTGCAGTAACAGAAACATGGTTCAAGGCTCCCGAGAGCACCCCAGCACTACCAGGTTATACCTCATACCATGCTTTTTGGGCCCAAAACTTGGACCTTACCACAAAAGGAGGGGGAGTATCAATATTCGTCAAAGATACCCACACCTCCAGGTTGGTGGCACAGCACGAAGCATCAGAGACTATCCATGTGCAACTAACAGTGGGTAAAACTGCCTTCCAGTTTATAGCCTGCTACAGACCACCCTCCCAAACCCAGGAACCCCACTCGGCCTTCCTGAGAACACTGGAAAATATGAAGGTCTCTCCAAACACCATTATATTGGGCGACTTCAACTACCCAAACATAGACTGGGAGCATTACTCTAGATCCAACACCCTAGCCCAAAGGTTCCTAGAATTTATAAACTCAAATGCTATGGAACAACTTGTTACCACTCCCACAAGAGGGGAAAACATACTGGACCTTATTATCACCAACATGGGGACTCTGTGCTCCAGACCAGAAGTGTATCCCTCACTGGTAAGATCAGACCATAAACTAATCTCACTGGATATTCACATCCCGACCCCACCCCCTACCCAGAAAACCACAGTGAAAAACTTCTCTAAAGCAAATTTCACACTCCTCAAGACCGAGGTGGAATCCTTCAAAACCCCCAGGCCTGTGGAAAATATGGCCCAGACCACAGAATCCTTTATAAACGCATTCTACGAACACCTTCAGGAATGCATGGATCATGCAATCCCAAATAAAACCAAGACCCAATCCTCCAAAGGCAGACATCCTGTCTGGTGGACCCCAGCCATGAACAAACTATACAATAGAAGGAGGAAGCTACTACATGATAGAGCAAAATCCCAAAAAGAGAAGGCATCTCTGATCAGTATTAGCAAAAAACTACGGGCACTCATAAAATCATCTAAGGCCAGCTTCGAGAGAATAATTGTACAGGACACTAAGGATAATCACAAGGCTTTCTTTAGTTATGTTAGGAACCTGGGTGGGAATTCCCAGATATGCTCAGAATTAGTCCAAAATGACAAAAAATACACCGAACCCACAGATATTGCCAACATCCTAGCTGACAGGTTCAGCGCAAACTTCTCCCCCCACTCCCCACCAAAAGGTCAAATATCTATCCCAGCAGAGTGCTGCCCCCTGACATCTCAGATGCTCAGGTAAGAGCCGCCTTTTCCAAAGCAAAAAACACAGCATCAATGGGACCAGACAGTGTCCCAGGCTGCGTCCTACATGAACTCCAAGAAGAGCTAAACTCAAACATAAAACTACTGTTCAGTCTCAGCCTTACTACAGGATATGTACCCAAAGAGTGGTGTACAGTAACAGTGGTCCCTCTCCACAAAGGTGGTGCCTCAACGGATCCTGGAAACTATTGCCCCATAAGCCTGACTAGCTTGGCCTGCAAAGCTATGGAAAGGATCATCATGGACCTCATAAATAAAGATATTGGGGACCTACAGACACTGGATCCTACCCCAGTTCGGATTTGTTAAGGGCAGATCCTGCCTCTTAAACTTGGTTGATTTCTTTGAAACAGTCACCAAGGCCATTGACAAGGGGAAGGTGGTCCACGCAGCCTACCTGGACCTCGCAAAAGCCTTCGATACAATACCCCACTTGGGCATTATAGATAAGCTCACCAGCTTAAATATAAACCCCTATGTCACTAGATGGGTTGCAATCTGGCTCAAGGACAGAACCCACATGGTTAGAATTGCTGGAGCCATGTCAGACTCCAAACCAGTTACAAGTGGCGTCCCACAAGGCTCAGTCCTGGGACCTCTCTTGTTCGGTATATATTTCTCGGAGGTACAGGCCAACACGGAAGGACTGTGGCTGACCAAGTTCACAGATGACTGCAAACTGGGCGCCATAATCGACTCTCCAGTCGACACAAGCATCCCCCAAAAGGGCCTCATAGAAACAGACAAATGGTGCCAGAGCCATGGCCTCAAGCTAAACGCCAAAAAGTGTATAGTCATCCCCTTTGGCAAAAACAAAGTGCCCACAAATTACCACATAGGTGGTAATCCATTAAGTACAGAAGAAGTAATTAGGGACCTGGGGACCCAAGTTGATAGCAATCTCTCATTTGACAACCACGTGGCCAAAGTGGTTAGAAAAACATTTTATATAGCCCACCTAATCATGAAGGGATTCACATCTAGATCAGGGGAGGTCATCGTGCCTCTTTACTCATCCCTCATCAGGCCCATAATTGAGTACAATGCCCCATTTGGGATGTACCTTACCAGACACCTGCAGCAACTGGAAAGACCCCAAAAGTACCTCACCAAGAGGATCAAAGGGCTCAAACAGATGCCATATGCTGCCCGGTTAAAGAAACTCCAGCTCTACTCAGTGGCATACCGCCTACTCAGAGGCGATCTGTGCCTGAAGTATAAAGCCATGTCCAACCCGGAATTAATGGACATGCTGCACCTCAGAAAATCCAAATCCCTTCGAGCTACGTGCTCGAGAGACTTGAACCTCAGCACTGAAATACATAGGACATGCTGGAGGGACAGATTCATAACCCAGAGGCTCCCTTCACTCTGGAATAAAATCCCAGTCCAGGTTAGGCAGAGTCCCTCATTGACTCTCTTCAAGAGGAATCTTGATGAGTGGATGGGAGATCGTAGGTTTACCCCGGGTATCACTTCTGTGTCACTGTTAGAGGCACAGTATACTAACCTAGAAAAAGGGCATAGCAAAATTAATTTCAAATGGGTGGTGAAAGCCAAACACACTCTGGCTAGGCTTATAAATGCCCTAGGGCAGATAGCCTAGTATGAAACTATGAACCTATGAACCTATGAAAAGACCTGTGTGGTGCACAGACAAAAAATAACAGGCTATTCTCTGGCTATCATGTGGATAAGTCCACAGTTGGGAGTTACACAGAAAGACTACTTGCCTTGATAAACTAACATGTACACAGCAACCCTGTAAGTCCAGCAAGATAAATTCCACAAAATACTACTTATGCTCTCTGTACTTCTGCAACCCTACCCAAATGTAGCATATACCTGTGTGTGCAGGGTCTACCAAGGATGTAGGTAAGCATACTCACAGTACTGACATGTGTCCAGTTTTTCTGAGCAGCTTTGGCTAATGTCAACACTAAAAAAGCACAAACTGTTCAGAACTGAGTAAATGAATATTCACAGTATAGCAGTTCACAAACAATTCTTGTGCCAAAGGAATACATCTCTATAACTAGCTTTGTATGACAGTTAATTGTAACAGTTGAAAAGAAAGTACATCTTTCCATGTATATTGGGGTAGTATTTTGAGGGGTGAGTACATTTCTACACTGACATGTGGGTACTGGAAGCAGCAACATTAGGTCTGAGTACAAAATGTAAATCTCTGGCTACACCCCTGGCTTCTGATATAAGAACTATACCAACCTTCTGCCTTAAACAATGATGTCCACACCAAACAAGGACGATCTCCATCTTGGAAAGCTGAAAGGGCCATGCCTACATGAGTCAGCAATTTATAGTACTGGGTTGCTATGACAGTGATTACTGCAATTACTACACAGCAGGCTGCATGCAATTAGCAAATGGTGGCCACTAATTGGTGCAGAGGCCATCACATGCTCATGTGCAAATTCCTACAAAACCAGGCTGCAATCTCTGCCAACAAACTCAATCACTCTATTGCAGAGACTGACAGAAAGAGAGACAAAGAGAGAGAGACAGAGAAAATGAAAAAGAAATATTACCAAATCATACAAAGGAAAGGTATGTGATACATATGTATTTACTGGCATGTAGTAGATGTCATTGAAGACTAGTCTACATAATGTGAAACATTCATATGTGGCAGCAGTACTTCTTTATGCACAGATGTTCTGCTTAACTACTGCTATGGACAATACTGTGTGTACCTGTGGGCAGTGGGACATATATGGGAAATGTGTAGCTCAGCATTAAATGTAAAAGATCTGATCCATGTTATCTGTGTTCTGTACAGTAGTGTGGCCAATGGCTGTTGGGGGGATTAGCACTGACATTATATAAACATGGGTGTGACAGAACCCATGTTGATGATATATTTCTTTACACATCAGACATGCATGATAGTCATATTAAAGTGTAGCTTAGCATTGGCAACTGCTGTAGCAGTCTAGTATACTTATCTAGCATCTGTTGCCATATATACCCCCTAATGTTAGTGTGTTTTCATATGTGACACCTGTTTGTGTTGCAACAAGGCCCAACAGTTCAGCTGTGAGGTCCAGGGACTTACAACAGTGTGGACCTTGTGTGTGTATGCCACACACATATGGAGAAATATATATGTGTCATATATATTCACATCTATATATGTGCATAGAGCAGGGGACATATTGCAATTGTTTGTGAAGGGGGGAGATATAAATGTTGGTGAAGGTTAGTATGCGCATATTTGTATGTAGGTTTTAGTGTGCGACAAACAAGACAGCATACAGTGCTGGTATATGACATGTGGTGGTTAAACACTGTGGGTGATTTGTTCAGTTTGCAACGTTGAAGCCAGTAAGATCTGCTAAAGCTACCTGGGCTGTGAACACCTTCAATGCATTTATCCCAAGGCTGTGCGACTTTATTACATTACTGTACACCTTACATCTTTTGTATAATTGATATTCCCACTATGAAAGGTGAAATGTATATGTGCCTACATATATATGTATATGTAGACAAATGGGTGTGTATATGTATATATATATATATATATATATATATATATATATATATATATATATATATATATATATATATATACACACACATATATACACATATATATATTATATATATCTTTATATGTACTCATACACACCTACACCTACTTGTTGCAATAGATTCTCTGTACTGTTGACTGACTGTGATGGTCAATATTTTTTGTGAATACGTCAAAGATATCTATAAGATAGCTTAGTGGGAAACTGTTTATGTTATGGTATTATGGGTCCTTGCTTTGATCCTAGCAAAAGCTGTGTATTCAGTTGCTAGGCAGAACAAGTGCTATTGCATGCAGTGTGATTAAGTCCCTTGGTTTTAACTAGGGTGTGTCATTGGAGGCTAAAGCACTACATCTATGATTATTGATTGGTACTGATGTTGAATGCAAATCCTGTGTGTACTGTAGTACAACTTGAAGCTCTGGGCCTGTACAAAAAAGTATGGTGTATGTCCACATTGCTTGCATCCACAGTTTTATGTGGTCTCTGTATTCATCATAGGTTACATTTCTCAAGATTAAGGTTGTGTAAGTACTGACACACAGTACTGTATAGTACACACTGAAAGCTTATCTGGGTTGTCATACCTTTGTGTCCTGTAATTATGTCTGATGTGTGTGTGTGGGTATGTCTGTAACATGTCCTTTGACATTGGTAAAACATATAACTGTGTATCTAGCAACATTCATATTGTTCTACAGCAGTATGTGACCTATATTCCCAATTGTGCACATATTTTAGCCACTGGTTTGGCATTAACAAGTTGTGCGGTATAATAGTAATACATTTACTGGACCTTACACTGATTGTGATTGATGATATATTTCTTTACACATCAGCTTGATGTATATCTGATGTGGCCAGGTGGTGCATCGTGTTGCGTACAGTGTGCCAGGTACTTTTGTACAGTCTTATATAGTGATTTTATTTTGTTGCTGTGCAGAACATGGTTCATTAGATAGAGAGTAAGCAAGGCACTTTCAAGCAGTTGTGGGGTGTGCAGTGATAAGTGGCAATTATAGTGTTTCACTCTCGGTTAGCTTATAGGTTGCTACATATGGCAGTTCAGTGATATCTGTACTGTATAATGTTAAATGTGCCATACGACTTGCTCAGACATATTTTTGTATTTATGTCTTCCAGGGATCATGGCCATACTGCAGGAACTTGAGTTACAGTAGTGCTGAAGATGATATCATTACTAGCAGTATGATTCAGCACTACCATCTCATGTTCTCACGAACCAGCCAGGAGCAGCAGGAGCGTACTGCAATGTGGCAAGATGTTGTCCGCAGGGTCAATGAGGTAGGCCTGCATAACCAGACATATGAGCAGGTACGCCACCACTGCAGTGATCTTCTCAGACATGTCCGTCAGTGTGCCACTGATGTGTGTAGAGAACAGCTTGCAACAGGAGGTGGTGTTAATATCCATCCCCCCTCACCAGAGTGGAGGAGCTGCTCATGAGCCTGGTGGCACCTGCCCAACAACAACAGCAACAGACATACACCATGATGGAGATTGGAGCCTCCCAGCAAGCACACATGGAGCATGCAGGTAACATGGCATATCTGTAGACTACTGTTATCTGTATTGGTAGATCATGCATATGTGAGATGTAGATTGTGTCGCTCAAATATGTGGAGCCTGTTGTTGTGCAATACTGATAATTTGGAACATAATATGTAGCCCTGTGAATGTAAACTGTTGTTGTACTGTAAGATTGCAAACACACAGTAGCAATGCCACAGTTGTGGCCACTGACAAACTGTCTCATCTCTATGTAGGTCCCTCTGGGGTGACATCAAGGCAGCAGACAGATCCTGGTGAGTGTGTTCTACATTTATTATTGTAAATAAAAAGTGCACATCATAGTTAAGGTGTAGGCCATGTACACATGTAACACACCTACCCATAATGCACGCAGTGCATGTTTGGTGTAAGAGCACGCACATCTCACTAATGTGATTAGCTGCCTCAAACACATGCAATACCCAGATCATCTCAAACAAATGTGGCTAGACTGTAGTGACCATTGGATAGGCACAGCTGATACTCAACATGCATATAACACACACATTTGTGTCATACACAGAGCATTTTAACATGCTACACATAAAGGATTCCCAAACCCTCTGTAAAGACACACTCCAGTATCCAAAATCTCATCCACACATACACATAATATACCTGAGGGGTAGAGGCCTATCCTGGGGCATTTAAACACTCTGCAACACACTACACATTCATGTCAGGGAATGCTCCTTACTGGCCTCCTTACAAACTCACGCAACAACTGATTGTGAAATGGTAAATTTAGCCAAGGTAGTACAGTTCCGGCACAGCATGATTAGTGCTGGTTTGTGAAACATTTGTAGCCTTGAGTGACCACCTGATGTTTCATGATGATGGCCTGTGGTACTATACCCCATCCAGTTATTGTAACCACAGTACTACACATAGCTGTCATTGCTACACATCATAATGATGCGTGTCTGCACACATATGCACCTCTAAACAGTATGCATACCAATCACCATTTGCACAACTGACACATCTGTCTTGTGATGCTATTGAGTGGCTAGGTCATATGACACAAATTGGGTATGTGTAGTGTTTAAATATGCAGTTGTGTTTTAGCATGCCATGTCATGGATGAGACTGGCATGTCCACAATATGATCTACACTCACCATAAGTACCGTACATTGGGTATGTGGCTGAATGGTATTCCATCAATTATCCATGCACCACTGATGATGTTGTGTAAATGCTCATCATGCATGTGCTAATAATGTATCCACAATTATTTGCTGAAGGCACAGAGGCTGTAATCAGCATTGGATACCTATCTGACACACAGATACACATCCAGCAATGGTATGTACACCTGTGAGTTATGGTGCACAGTACATTACAGGGTTATGAATACCTGCACAGCAATGTTGTGTCCATGTATGCATTGTGTTCCAGGGGAGAGCCATCACCTAATAACAAAACACATGCATCAAAGCCATGTATACTGTTAGTAACAAGGACTGACTACACTTGCACTGCATGCTGTTGAGCAACACATGTCCTGCATATTGACATGTGTGATATGACTGTTTTGCTTGTGATACTGTACCCCACCATCACCTGCTATTGTGTATGTTCTGTGATTGCTGGTGTGTGTGTCTGCTTTAGGGAGGAGTGTAGTTTTGTGTGTGTGCATGTGTGCATGTGTCCATGTGCGCATGCGTGCATGTGCGCATGTGCGCATGTGTGCATGTGTGCCAGTGCGCATGTGCGCATGTGTGCATGTGTGCATGTGTGCATGTGCGCATGTGGTCTGAAGTCATGTTCAAGTCTTAAAGTGTGTTTCCTGTTTTCCTCTCACAGGTGGCGAGGTGGGGCTGGTTCAGTACAGCAGGGAACCTGATGTCACTGAGACAGACAGTGATAATGAGGATAGGTGTGATGAGGCACAGACAGGTTTGTCAGGGTCTGTTGTTGGGCCACCAATTGACAGTACACAAGTCTCCACCCCATCCATGCACACAGTCATATTGCCTGAACATCTATCATCACCATTGCCCTTAGCTGAGGGACAGTGTACGGTTGGCACTGGCCAGGACAGTGTGGTATCTATGGCACATGTATCAGGACACAGCAGCCATAGCCAGATATCTGGAACAGTACCACATAGGCAGATGCCCAGGGGTTCTCGTCAGAGCACTGCTGGTCATCATGCCCCTGGCAGATTTGCCACACCTCTTTCTACCACACGCATGTTCCAGGCTGTCATGGAGGCACAGACAAGAATGGAGTGGTACACCAGACAGGGGCTAAGGGCACAGAGGGCTCATTACACCTCTGTAAATGACAATATCCGTGACCTAGCAGGTGCCATACGTAATTACACTGAGGTCATTGATAGACGTTAGGGTGAGACATTGGATGTCCTCCACAATGTCATGTCCATGTGTCAGGACAGTGCGGGATGGTTGAGACTTCAATGTGGACGTATGCCAGCAACATTACCCGCTGGAGGTCGCCATGGATGTCCAACAAGTCACAGCCGCTCCCGTAGTGCCAGTACCAGCCCCAGCAATGTTGGGGGGGCTGTCCATCGACCGTCCTAGCAGACCACATGCACGTTGCTCTGGCCAGTCCCAGCAGGGACCTAGATCCAGTGGACATATTTCAACCTCTTTGGATAGTACCCAATCTGGATTAGTACCTGATACTGTCTGTAGCACCCCTGCCAGGCACAGGTTCCATATCTGTGGCCAGAGACAGGGATCTGTAAAGCCTGCCAGGTACAGTCTGTAGCTGTCCCACAAATCCCCGTATATGGCAGCCACATGGTGGAACTGTGTGCATGCAGACACACACACATAAACCAGAAACCTTGGGCAAAGACATACCCGCACACATGACATCAACATTGGCCCATAACAGTACTCATGGCCCTCACACACACTCTCACACACACATGCCGATTGTATGGCTCAGTGTAGGCCTCTGGCAAACCAACAACACACCCTGTGCATATGATGAAACCTGTGCCACCTCCTGTCATCTGTAACATTGATGCAAGAACAGGCTAACATGGTGCTGATGCACAGGGTGACTTTAATAAAGTATAGCAATGGTTGGATGTGTAGCATGTTGTCAGCAGTAAAGTGTAATGATATCCTTGAAGGTGTAGCTGAGCAGGCATGATGCATTAAAGCTGTAATTAGCAATGTTGTATTGTTTTTGCCAGTGTTTATTCCAATTGTGTTTTGTTTGCCCATGTGCCACTTGGCTGATGTGTGTAGTTGTGTCAGCATACGTTATACAGTGGACAGCAAGTGTGGGGTGTGTGCAACACACATTTGCAGGTGTCTATTTGTGAACATGGTGGAGGTGCACTGTCTGCATGTACATGCATATTGGACACACGGGCAGGGTGACATGTCCTGTATTGGCCAGTGTTAACACTCCATACTTTCTATTGGTGGCCAGTATGCATTGTACTACACACATTTTGGAACTTGAGTACGCATGCGTGTGTATGACATGGGTTGACACTGTGCTTTGGGTGATGTTGTTGTTGCTATCTGTCATTGGTTTGCATTACTAAGGTTAACACTGTCCCAGCTGCATAATCCTTTAGTAATGCACACTGTTCACTTACAGGGTTGCATGGACCGTGCTATCACAAACAAAAGAAATTCTCCCTTATACAGTAAAAGTGCATTGGTCTCATGGACCCCTGCCATAAACTAAATATATAATAGAAGGTGTGAAGTTGTATCAAAAAAGAGTTACATACCAAGAAGGGATAACCTCTCTGGTCAGTATCATTGAGAAAATACAATCCCTCAATAAACATACAAGGCAAGCTTCAAAATACAAAATGGCAAGGATCCCAAAGACAACACTAAAGATTTATTTAGTGTTGTTTATAATCTACAGGGGAAATCTCAGCTTGGGTCACAGTTAATGTAAATGGTCACAAAGTACACTTATCTGACTGACATTACCAATTTCTTGTCAGACAGTTGGAATGCGGATTTCACCACCCTGTCGTTACACAAGGGCCACATTTCCAGACCTGATGAATGTAAAACCTGATGATTCACAGACACTCTGGTTAAAACATCTCTTTACCAAAGTCCAAGCCACAGTGGCAATGGTACTGGACAGTGTCCCTGGCTGTGTCATACACAAGCTGACATATGAAGTCACTACTCACCTAAACACTCTATCCAGATGCAGCCTCTATACAGGTTACATACTTGTGGAATGACACATGGTAATGGTGTTCACAGTCCACAAGGGTTGAGCTACAACATCTTCTTCTTCTCCTTTCGGATGCTCCCATTATAGGTCGCCACAGTAAATCATCTGTTTCCATTTCTTCCTGGCCTCTGCATCTTGCGCTGTCACACCATCCACCTGCATGTCCTCTCTCACCACAGCCATAAACCTCATCTTAGGCATTCCTCTTTTCCTGTTACCTGGCGGCTTCATCCTTAGTATTTATTTCACAATATACTCTGCATCCCTCCTCAGCACATGTACAAACCAACTTAATCCTGCCTTTCTGGCTTGGTCTACTAACCTTCAAACCTGGGCTGACCCTCTAATATACTTATTCCTAAACCTGTCCACCCTCGTCACACCCAGTGCAAATGTTAACATAAATTGATTAAGGGTAGAACTACAACAGATCCTGGAAACTCTCACCCTATAAGCCAAACAAATGTTATCTGGAAGGCTATGGAGCACAGCATTATGGAACTTATTAACAGAGACATTATGAACCTGCAAAATCCTATGTGGCCCACCTAATCAACAAAGGGTTTGCATCAGGATCAAAAGAGGTAGTGGTGGCTCTCTACTCTTAAGTCATCAGACCCATCATTGAGTACAATGCACCATTTTGGATGTACTCGACTAAGCATATCCAGCAGCCGGAGAGACCACAGAGGTACCTCACCAAGAGGATTACTGGACTCAAACAGTCATGTTATGCAACACAACTAGTAAAAATAAATCTGTTCTCCGTTGCGTACCACCTACTCAGAGGCACACTCTGCCTAACATACAGAGTCATGCCCAACACATAACCGTTGAACATGCTCCATCTACGGATAACAAAATTGAGTCACACTACACACTCCAGGGATATGAACCTCATCACAACAATGAATACAACGTGATGGTGGGATAGAGTACCATCCCAGCCACTTGCCTTACTGTGGAACAGAGTCCCAATGTACATCAGACAGAGCCCCTCGCTGACACTCTTCAATAGGAACCTTGATGAGTGGATGGGAAACAGACAATTCACACCAGGCATCACATCAGCAGCCCCACTAGAAAGGGGCTTAGGGTATAGACTATTAGAACTAGGGCCTAGGAGACAAACCAATGGGGTGGTGAAAGCTGCACAACTTGCCTAGGCTAATATATGCCTTTGTGAAGATAGTCTACTACATACCTATGAACCTATGTGACAGGTACATGTCTACAGATAGTAGATGTGTACTTCATTGTACAGTCATGTTGTACAGCAGGCACATGCACCACATACACTGTAATGCTTACAGATACCAGTGGCTATTATGTACAGTGGGTGAGATGTGCACTTCATGTCTTTTGTGCCATTGGGATGTGTGCTGGGTGGGACAGTCCTGGATGGCTCCCTGTCATGGTTACCCTCTTACACACATCTCTACCCATCCATCTTTAGCTTATTATACTGTGTTCCCCCTACATATATATAGGTACATAGGTAGGTAATAGGCTATCTGCCTGAAGGCATATATTAGTATGGCCAGAGTGTGCAGCTATCACCACACATGGGGTTAGTTCCCTATGCCTCTGTGTAGTAGTGCTGATGAAGTGATCCATGGTGTGACAGTTCAGTTTCACATACACTCATCAAGGCTCCTCTGGAAGAGTGTCCGTGAGGGACTCAGCTTAATGTAGGTTGGGAGCCTGTTCCAAAGCAAGGGAAGTCTGTGAGTTAGTAATGTATCCCTCCAACACGTTCTGTTTATTGTTGTGATGATGATATCCCTAGAGCATGTGGTACAGTGAGCTTAGGTTTACTTCAAATAGAGCATGTACATCAGTTCTGCATTGGACATGGACCTGTCTGTTGGGCAGAGATCGCCTGAGTAGATAGTATGCAACAGAGTACAGAGTGAGTTAACTTCAGTCTTGTTGCATGGGGCAACTGTTTGAGGCCAGTAATACTCTTGTTGAGGTACTTCAGTGGTCTTTCCAGCTGCTGAAGGTGCCTAGTCAGATTCATTGCAAGTGTGCCATGATACTCTCTAATGGGACTGATGACATATGAGTAGAGGGAACCTCCTTTGACCTACATGCAAAGACCTTGGCAATTTGTGGGAACACATAGCATGATTTTCTAACCACTTTGTGAATGTGTTTCTGGAAGTAGAGATGACTATCCATGTGTCCATATATCCCTTATTATTACCTCCATATTTAGAGTGTTGTCACCTATGTGGTATTTGTATGACTGTAGCTCGAGTCCATAATTTTGACACCATATCTGTCTGACTGAGACCCTTTTTAAGGATGTCTCTGTTGTCCCAAACATCGATTATGACAACCTTTTTGCAGTCATCCACAAACTTTGCTAACCATAGCCATTGTGTGTTTGACTGTATTTCTGAAAAGTATATACCAGACAGGAGGGGTCCCAGGACTGAGCCATGGGGGACAGCATTTGTTACCAGCTTACAGTCCAACAGGGAGACCACAATTCTTACCTTGTGGGATCTATCTGTGCCCCAGTTGGCAATCCATCAGATGACATACGTGTTTATGCACAGGTTGTTGATTTTGTGGATATGACATGTGTGTGGGATGTTGGAAAAGGGCTTTTCATGGTCTATGTAGGCCATGTGGAGCTCATTTCATTGACGCATGTCCTGGGTAACTGCCTTGAAAACTGTCTAGCAGGTTTAGGGACCATGATCTGCCCCTGACCAAACCAAAATGGGTAGGGTTGGGTGTTTGTAGGCTCCCAATAGCTCTGTTTATGAGTTTCATAATGATGGGCTCCATGGCCTTGCAGATCAGGCTTATTAGGCTTATAAGACAATAGTTCCCATGGTCTGTTGTGCACCAACACTTGTGGAGTGTGCCAAATGTTGCTGTAACCCATTCAACAGTTTCATATCCTGTACAGGGGGTGAGTCTCAACAGACTGTTCAGGTGCATGGTCTATTTGTTTTGGAGTTCACATATGACACAGCCAGGGACACCATGTCATCTCATAGACACCATGTTTTTAGGTTTGGATAGAGCTGTTTAACCATTGTATATATGATTTCTGGCTTTTCACAATCTTCAGGTATGGTAATGGGCCCTTTTGTCAGTGAGAGGGGGGTAAATATGTATGAACCTGTCTGACAAGATGTTGGCAATGTCAGTCATGTACATGTATTCATTTACACTTTGCACTGACTCAGAACATATATGAGTTTACATTGATATTCATGACATAGCTAAAGAAAGCTTCATGGTTCTCTATGGACTCTTTGGCAATATTTTTGCCAGAACATGGCTTGGATAATGTTAGGAGTGCTCATTGTTTCTTGATGATACTGATCGGAGATTTATTGATATTCTTTGGATTTTCACTTTCTTTGAACAACTTAAGTACTTGTATTACATAGTTTGATTATGACAGGGGTCCAATATATTATATGGGTCTGTTTTCATATCACTGTGTGCGCAAGGCAGGATTGTGAATAGTGATATGTGTCTGGAGTAGGAATTGCAACTGCCAGATATGTGTGGCCCACTGCTGTATTCAGACATGGCCTAAGTGTGTGAGCATGCTCAGTATGACCTTTCAGTATGTTGTTGACTGAAATTTGCTTTGTTTGTTTGTGTGTGTGAGCATGCCCAGTATGACCTTTCCTTATGTTGTTGACTGACATTTGCTTTGTTTGTTTAAGTGTGTGAGCATGCACAGTATGACCTTTCAGTATGTTGTTGACTGACATTTGCTAAATTTCTTTAAGTGTGTGAGCATGCCCACTATGGGCATATATATACTATATATGTGTGTGAAAATTCAAGTTGCTTTTTACTTCAGGGCTCACCTTTGTGTTGTACATCAACAGGAAGCACGCTGTGCCTGCAGGGCTTCCATGAGTCAATTTGCATAGACTTATCAACATTTCTATATACAGGGGGGACAGCTATTATTTGTACATTTCTACCCAGTGGGGGCACACCTCATTGTTACTGTGGGTGTACATAGGATGGGGGTAAACCTGACACTTATACACATTTGCTAGGTCTGCACTGCTATGTCAGGTACTCCATTTCAGTCTGTACTGTTGCCTATCATACTGGCTTGAGGCATACCACTGTACTACAGACCTTAGCTTCCAATTACACGCATATTAGTTTGTGACTTCATAGCCTACCCAACCCACATCACACTGCCAGGCCTGCTGTTATCTGTCTGCATAGGCCTGGGGGGAGGTTACTCATATGACTCTTCAGAGGGCATGATACAGCATTTGTTTGTGTTTGCGTTTGTCTACAATTGTCCTGCTGGCTGTGACTGTTAGGTATGTGACCCCCCCCCCAACTCGTATGTGTGAATGACTTAAGTTGTGTCTGTGCCAGTGAAATGCTGTCATGGCTTAGTGGTTCAGTACTGTGACTATAGTGCACAGTATTCTGAATTCGAACCCTGTCACTGCTTTTTATTTTCCTGCTGGGCAGACATGATAATAGTAAAGCAGGTGTGAGTGGGTTTACCTGACTTTGCTCGACTTTGCCCGACTTTGCCCAACGTTGCCCGACGTTGCGCTGGTTAGCACGGTGAGCAGCTACGCGCAATTGGATTTAAATATGCTCAATAGTGGTAAAATGTGCTTAGCAGTGCTTTATATTGCTTAAAAAAGGGCACTCATGCCTCAGGTGGTACTGCAGGGCTGCCTATGTCGGAAGCACATAGTACATTCCCTATACATGTTTAAAAACAGGTAGTGTCAAGTTAGGCATCCCTTTTACTGTATGTGCAAGTCAGAGAGAGGTGTCATTTCCAGGGTACCTACTGAGTCAGTGTATATGCTATGCGTTGCCTCTTTGCCAAGGCCAGGGCATACTGGGCATGCCTCCTTCTGCCTACTGGGGCAGGCTCAGGTTGTTCCTCCTCTGAGTCACGCTGTGCCTGTGCAGGCCTTGGCAATGGTGGGGGGATGTTTGGCCCTACCCCATGCTGTTCCTGCTGCAGCTGTTTCAGCAGGATCATATTGTGTAGCATGGCACATACCATAACAATTTGAGTACATGTAGTTGATGAGTACTGCAAGGCTCCACCAGATGTATCCAGGCAATGGAACTGTGACTTGAGCATCCCAAACACATGCTCAATTATGTTTCTTGTTTGTGCGTGTGCCTCATTATGGAGTTCTTGTTCAGGTGTGTGTGCATTTCTGATGGGTGTCATCAGCCATGGCTCCAGTGCGTATCCAACATCCCCCACTAGGTGACTATCAGGGATGTCCCCATTAGCAAATCTCTGGTACAGCTGTGTCAGATGCCAGATGCGGGAATCGTGATAGCTTCCAGGGCAGCCGGCACACACATTCATTATTATGCCCTGGGCATCGCACACGACCTGGCAGTTGATGGAGGGGAAGCCCTTGTGGTTGATGTAGACCCTACCCCGCTCACCGGGTGGTGCTTTGATGCGTATATGCGTGCAGTCTATTGCACCCACTACCTCAGGGTATTCTGCTATTTGGTGGAAAAGATGCATATTGCTGGCCAATGCCTCATGGGAACTGGGGAAATATATGTGGTCACTGACATGTGCTGACATGACATCCAGGAACTGGTGGAGTACCCTGGATGCTGATGCCTGTGAAATCCCCATCATATCACACGTTGGTCTTTGGAAGGTACCTGTAGCTAGTATTCTTATGCCAACACATACCTTGGTATCCACTGGGATGGGTTCCTCTCTGGTGGTTCTGTGTGTGAGGCATGACCGGCACAGCTCAACAATTTGCTGTAGGAGGTCTCTGTCCACCCTATAGCGCTCCACTATCCCCAGCTCATGTAGCCCCTGGTAGGTTACCCTGGCTCTGTACACTCTTCTCCATCTCCTCACTGTGGGTTGCTCAGCAGCATTCACAACATCACCACCCTCAGCACCTTGCACATGGTGGTTTACGATAGCAAGAGCAGCCCCTAACATTTTGTCTGACTTAAGCTTTTTAAGCTTTCCCTCTTTGTATACTGCAATGTTGCAGAGGTCTTGGGGAAAAAACAGGAGAGAATGCTGTTTGCAGAGTTTAAAGTGCTGGGCTAGTCTGCTGCCTGTGTAATTGGCTGATTCTGATATATTTCACCTGGCAGCTCTGCTAGTTCTCCTTGGTTAACTTCCTACTACTTCTTTTCCTTCCTTTTGCCTTTCTGTTTCTGCCCAGGGGGAAGCGCCGCGCAAACAAGCGCAAACGTGCGTACATGCACGCACACACTGTATGCATGTTTGCAAGGAGTTTCCTATCTTTTAACATTGTACACCTTTGGTTTGAGGTTTTCTAATAGGAGAACTGTAGGCATGCCTCTTGCAATCCTGAGCAACTCAAAGCAAACATAAGCGGCTGTGCTCCAATTAGCTTACAGCCTGTCTGACACTCCCCCTCATGATGTCTCCTATATTCTACACTACTACTCACCTACTCTTACACTCTTGGGACATGGCTCACATACTGGGGAAAATTGGGATTCACTATCCTTATCCTCATTTGCATAGGATTGCCTACTAATGCATGGTTACATCTCTCACACTGAGCTTCCCCCCTTAGCAACCACTACTCAATGGCCATGTTGTCTTCAGCCTACCATTCACCTGCATGGCAGAATAAGCTTTTAAGTGAAAATGCCTATTTTTGGCTTTTTTTAAATTATTTTCTTGTTTTTCTAAGCGCCGCATGTCTGCGCTGTGCTGCGCTATGCTTAAACATCGGAGATCGGTGAAAAAAAAGTTAAATTGCTATATTTTTAAACATTTATAAATGCCAATGGCCTTATATTTGGCCAATGGCATGCTTCCTCAGCTGTATGCATCCTTTATTTGGAGCTGTCATAGCACCGTTTAGCTATCTGCAGAACGGTACTCCATTATCAACAGAGTACATTTCTGCAGCTAACACTAATCTTCCACGGACAGGTTAGTGTTTCCTGGATTGCAAATTTACCTCATTTGCATGGCTTTCACCAGCAAATGAGGTAATTTGCATACCATGATGCTGTCCGTGCAAGAGTAGCTTTAGTAGCTCTCGTGCATGCCCCTGCCGGCTGTACCTGGATCGCACGGCAGACATATTGCCGCTGTGAGCTCCTACACTCTTCTTGCACTCCGTGCAAGCTTTCGTACATCCGACCCATTGTCTTTCTTATAAAAGCACAATACACTTTGGTACACATGCCTTTACTGCTATAATCTGATATTTTGCATTGTAGTCAGTTTTTATTGTGTGTACTATATTGAAGTTTTGTTCAGGACACCTACTTCAATAATGACCCAGAACACTTCTCAATTGCATCGGAAGTAAAAATTCTGTGTATTTTAACCAGCAAAAATAGAGACAAAGAGAGAGAGGGAGAGAGAGAGATAGATAGATAGATAGATAGATAGATAGATAGATAGATAGATAGATAGATAGATAGATAGATAGATAGCTACATAGATAGATAGATAGATAGATAGATAGATAGATAGATAGATAGATAAATTCATTTTTATTTAAAACATGCCATAGCTAACATGCTAAATGCTTGAACAGCTAAAGCTTGTAAGGTCAAATTCAGTGTAGGGTGCACTGAAATTCCTATAAAGAAACATACATGACTTTTGTACCTGACATCCTGTTGGTACTCCCTGAAACTTTCATAAAGAAACTTCATAAGATGACTGAGATATGATGTTTTACAGATATTCTTCACACCACTATGTCTAGAGGTATTCAATGCTGCATTCTGCCATTTTTTCATTACAATGAGTTTCCATTTGGGGTATTATTTTGAAATTCTGCTTAGTTGGCAGAATACAATAGTGTAATGGCTCATAATAATTTTTATTGAGTTGTCGGAGACAAACATACTCTATATATTTTACTAGATTGTTTTCTTTTTTAATTATAACATGCTGTAGTTACAATGCCATGATTTCAAGTGGCTAAAACTGTGTGTCCAATTCAGAGGTCAACTGCACTGGAAATTGACATTTGAATCGCAACTGAATACCTTTTGTTGTTATTACCCGAAGGTTTCATAATGAAATGGCAAAGGGTACAGAAAAATAGCCTTTAAATGCAGGCCAGAGTGGTTTTAGTCCACATGCTTTTAATGCTAAAGTCTGACATCTTACATTATACTCTATGTAGTGTTGAACTTCTGCTCAGCCAATGACTATAATAATGACCTAAAATGCTTCTTTAAAGAAGTAAATCTCATATTTATTATCATAGAAATGGACTTTTTATTTTTTGTCACCAGGTTCATAGGTAAATACTAGACAATCAATTTGAAGACTATTAGATGTTTAGTCAATAACCAGTGACCGAAGGTGAAAATCAAACTTTGTACCTTCTGTCTGTGAGATACACATTAACAATTATACCAACCTCCAACCCACAAGACCTATGACCCACCATAGTTTAGTCTCCTGATCAATAAACTCCAATAAAAGAAGATAATGCTCTGTATTCATCTTTAAAGCTGAAACCATAGCTAAGTGGATTTTGTACCACCATGTCAGGATTATAATAGTTCATATTATTATAGAGAAATGGTCTTTTATTACCAGGTATTACCAGTGGTCGGACACAGCCATTTAGGTACTCTGCTTTTGTCATTTCATTCACAAAAAATGTACATTTAGCATATGTTTCAGTCTGACAATCTCAGTATTTATCTGAATTGTATTACTGGTGTAATCTTATGAAATGAGAACCAAAAAACAGTACTTTTCTCAGTAAAGGAAATAGTTTATTTCAATGTTTATGTTATAACAACACATTCATATTTTACATGAGCTGACAGGCATCCAGAGAGATGGCTTACCTCATGCTACCAAGTATTTTTTCTTGAATGGCAGGTGGCTGAGATACAAGATACTAAGGAACAGAACACCAATCATTGCTTTCCAAAGGAAAACATTGTTGGTATAATTTCGGAATGTGCCTGGACAGTGATTGCTTAGTTCTGATATATTTATACCTTCCTTGCAGTTGTGCAATTACTGAGATGGTATATTTAGGTTTGATGGTAGGGGTTTACCTCCCACATTAGGGCTGGATGGAGTGGTTGCCCCCAGCAAAAATGCTTCCAATTTATTATTTTACCTAAGTGTATGTCAGGCATTAGGCATCCTGGCATATCAGCTGTTGTGATTTTAGACTTGACAAGAATGTATGTTTCTGCATAAAAAATACTGTTTTATAATTTGCATATGTTCAGGCATAAAAATTACATTAACACTGATTTTTTTTTTCATTAAAAATTTGATATGCATTTGCACTTTTGTCTGAGAGTAGGAGCCTAGTGTAAGAATGTTTTGTAGATAATTATTGCAGTAGATGCATTTGCGCCTCTCAGATATATTAAAGATCTTGTCAAAAAGTAGTACATCTTTTGTGAGCAAATATCATTAATGCTCTCGGTTTTTAATCCCTTTTATGGAGATTTTTCAATGATCGTCGCTGCAGAAATCATAGGACTTCATATTTTGGGAGGGGGGGTGTGCATGAGCAAATTCCAATTTAGTCTGACAGTTTCTGGTCCCTTTGTGGTTTGACTTTGTTAAACTGAGTCATCAGTTTGGAGGAATATGTGACAATAACTAATGCAAACAGGCACATTAAATAGTCTGTGCATTACTGAGTAGCCAAATCGATAGTGCTGTGATTGCTTTGCTGTGTGGAAAACATAAGGTTAGCTTGGAGAAACATGGATGGATTCATTCCAAATGTAAACCAGCATATCTCAGTGAAAACCTAACCTTCTCTTATGGTTGTAATTTTCACCCTTATATTACTGTGGACTACTTTGTTTGTGTCTTTCGGCTTTTCCCGGTTAGGGGTCGCCACAGCGGAACTCTGGTCCGCTAATGATTGGTAGTTGATTTTTACATGCCGAGTTACCAGCCCTGACGCACAACCTTCAACGAAGGTATGCCCATTCATGCATGTCTCTACGCAGAAGACGTTCTAGCAGAGAATCGAACCGGACAGCTTCTTACTATGAGGCGAAAATGCTACCGCAGCACCAGCACCGTGGCCATATTAAGTGGACTACTAGTGAGCTAAAATGTTTAAGGACTCCCATTGTCTCTGAAGTTAAATTGATTTATGAGAAATGCAACAATTTGAAGAAATTCAGTATGGCCTCAGATTGCTTAAATTTCCCACACCTATCTGTTTAATTGATGGTAATGTAAACTGTAGTTCAGTCTATCAACCTATAATGTATTGCTATCAGTCATCTCTGTTTGATATCCAATGACTGCTTTTCAGGTACTGATCAGTGTCAGAAATCATAATGTGTTGAAGAGAATTTGCCCAAGTAAAATGATAATGGCACAGCTGAGGGCCCTTTTCCCTTACTCTGCCTTATAGGGCTCCATGTAAGCATGGTCTGCCTCTGGCTATTAGTCCAAGGCTTGAAGAGAAATTTTAACTTGCTTCTTTTTTGTGGGGGGAAGAAATTCAAAAAGTCAAAGAAAAGGTTATTGTCTGAGTCATTCATTTAGACAGTTGCAAAAATAATATGACCTGAAAAAAACTTACAATGTTTCTGAGTGATGCAAAGAAAAAAATGCACTCTGTAGAATACAAAGTGTATGCCGGGCTACACCCTGTTTTAGGAGAGTCTGGGATCTGACAGAGCAACATTCTGTACCAAAATCAGGGTTGTCCCTGAAAATGAGAAATAGTTGAGAGGTTTCTATGCATGAGTCTGAAACCAACTTGAAAATCATAGAGTAAGAAACTATGTTCAGTATTGTTAACAGAAAATATAATATAGGCACATGCCAGTTTTTTTTGGTTTTGAGTGGAAAATATTACCAGAGGCAAATGCACCTAAGGGTAGATGAGTAAGTGTTTGCTGTAGCCTGGTAAAACTGTTTGCTGAAGCCTGATTCATAAGTTAGCTGCTTGTTTTCGTTTCGGAACTAGACTGGTCTTATTAAAACGTGAGACCTTTTTACTGCACAAGGAAATCTGTTCGACATCCTTGATGATTATGCATTGCTTAGCCATCAGACAAATTTCGGTTTGTAACTTGCTTGCTTTCTAAATAAGGAAAGAGCTATTTCTTAAGTGACAGTTGAACTAAACAACCCCTACATTCGGCAGACGATCTGCGCATAGGAACCACGTGTAAAACCATCTTCTTGTAAACTGCTCTCTGCTTTCCAGCAATAAACTTAAGATGAGCGCCTGAAATCGCAGACAAACTCGTTTTGGTAATGTCAGATGGAATAGGATTCAACAGCAAGCAAACAGGAAATGCCTGATATTGCTCATAATTCCAAAAGACAGCACTACTAGTTGAGAATTGGCAGGATCTGTCACTTGAGCTTTTTTTCAGTGCACTCTGTGCTGTGGGGACCAGGGATAGTGAGAGAAGGCATCTGTACCGTTCCACAGTGGCACCGGGAGCCCCTTACCGGCCATGCGTTGTATCGTGCGGGTCTTCACACTGTTCCAAGGTAAGCCACCCCCGTTAATTTACAGGGATTACCTCCTGCACCTCAAAACCACCGACACATTAAGGATTTCCTCTGTTTTCGCTGTACAGTTACTCTTATGTATGGGTATGTGGCAGATGCTGACGCTAAAACATACATTTAGCCTCCTCTAGAACGCCCTTTCGAGGCTTTATGTGTTGTGTAAGGATAGGTGTTCTGATGATTTGCTGATTTCACAAGGCACACATCTACCGTGGTCTGTGTCATTATCCTTCTCCAGCCTCAGCTAAATTGGAGCAGCTTTTTTTCTATTTTACAACAATATTTCAAAATGCAGACATGGACCATTATGAATTTTGGAGAATTGTGGTCACCCAGGAAAGATTTGTTGGTTTATATCTGTGGTGTTCACAAAAGAGTTTGCACCGTGTATTGTAGACAGTCAGATGAGTGCGACTTCATTCAATTACACTTTCTAACCTTGAAACGCTTTGGTTTAACTTAACCTACTTGGCAAATTGCAATGGCAGAGTTTGCGCGTTGTTGGGAGCTTTGCTGCAACCATTTTTTTTCTTTATAATTTAAACAGGGATTTCGTAGCAAATAGTTTCTTCGTGAAGTAATGCAGATGGGGAATTAGAAATTATCATGGGCACGGCTTTAATCAGCGTTGAGCGGGATAGACTCTGGAGGCATGCAGGGTTTAACCATTGAAGAACCAACGCTGCAGTCACCGTACGTTTAAGTAGGGCAGTTTGCCTGCTTTATGGTTGAATCAGGAAACTATGCGTCAATAAGTTTTGAATGTAAATTCATAATATTTGTATGATCAAGGGATGCAGAGCTGAATTATATGATCTCTAGGCCTCGCAATCCTTGAATATTTTTTTTCTTCGCTATACGGCACATGAGGGTTTCTGGAGAATGGGGTACCTTCTTCATCTAAGTAGTTATCACCTATAAAATTATTCAGGTGGAATAATAATCCAATACACTGTTGGAATCTAAATACAACAGCAGCAGCAATAATATAATGATAATAATAATAGTGGTAGTAATAATAATAGCATATTTATTTTTGTAGACAACGTCGTTCCTCATTTCACACAAAAAAAAAGGACAAAACAGCTTGTCAGTTGACAGTAAGTACTATATTGTGACTCACACCTGTTCATTTTTTGTGTGGTGCATATATGGTTTTCACATAGATAAACATTAAAGAGTAATTTTTCATAGACATTTTAATTACTAAAATCTGTTTTATTTTATTTGACTGTTATAGACAGGCAGAAGATAATGATTGACCTCATCTCACGCATTCATATATTGCGCATTTATTTTCAGTTTAACTTTGGCACACATTCATGCTACCTAAAACCTCTTACTTACTGGTGTGGGCTGAATCCACTGTCCTGAAGTTGCAGGGGTAAGCGCGCTTGTCAGCCAGGATACCTGCCATTTCTTTTCCCTTTCTGACATTGATGAGTTATGCAATTATTCCCCTGTCTCCGTTCTTTCTATGTCAATACCAGTGCTTTATTTATTCGGTGATAATAAGATGTTGATCTAATGCAGTTAGACATTGGTGCCACAGGATAGTTGCCATCTGTACTGATGACATCTGTCACCAATGAGCAAGCTTTCTCTGAGCTGCCTATCTCTGCTGCTCACGGAGATGAACTAAGGTGATCTGAGACACAGTTTGCGTCTCAGGTCTAATGACTGCCATGTGGTTTGCATTAATATAGTTTTAATAAGAGAGGGTTTTGAGGAATGGAAAACATGTTCTGTGATTTTGATAATGTATGACTGTAAGAAGGTTCAGAAATAGAGAAAAGCAGTGATACTATCAAAATCAATCAAACTAACAAAGTTTGAACATATTGTTGGTGAATGGATCAGAAAACTAAAGTCATATGTCAAAGAAAATCTCTTGTTCCATATCTTCTTCCCTAGACTTGCCTTGGAGTATTTTCCACAGTACACAGCTAAGAAGGAGGCATGGGGACGGGCATTATGATTATCCCACCACACTAATAACTTTTTTATTATCTATAATGGAAGAAGACATCACATTACCTGTGCGTATTCTGGGGTCCTTTATGTAACTTAAGAAAAAGTTTCTTTGCAATATAGCATGCTAGAATATTGCAGAATTTTGTTTTACATTTCTAATGTAAGGCACAGTATGATGTCATTTCTTTGCACTTTAAGAAAAAAAACTGCAAGGCAGCTTTTTTCTACGAACTGTTTATATCGTGGTTTGCAAAAGTGATAATTGCCAAGTTCTACTTGGACCAACAAAATATAATGAATTCATTTTCTTTGATGGAATACATATTCTAAAACCTTGCATCTCATATGCTCACATAATTGTATTAGCAAACTGCAAGATTACGGCATTATGAAAAAAGGACACCACTCCCATTGCATTAGTCTCAGAATAAAAAAAAAATACTTTCAATGAAATGAAAAACAAATAAATAAATATAAAGAAATCAACTTCTAAGCTGCTTCCAAAATGGTATTCATCAAGGAAAACCGATTTCAGTTTCTGGTTATGTGCAATGAATACTCTATCAGGGGTGTTGTATAGGTGCTCGAGTCCCAAGTACTTGAAAATTACTGCCTTGAAACCAGGGACTCAAGCACCTTGTAGCTCACGTGGCTGCTGCTCATGCTTGAATTCGAATGTGATATCAGACAAGCAGCCATACAGAGGGAATGGGGAGGTGGGGTGGGGGGTGGGACTTGGGAGTAGGAATACAGTTTTAGGTTTAAGAACTGGGAAGGAAATGTTAGGATTAGGGAGTAAGAGGAGGATTTTAGAGTTGGAGAATGGGAGGGAAGTTTTAGATTTAGTGAACAAGATGGGAATTGTAGAGCTGAGGGACTGAAAGAGGAATTTAGGTTTTGGGAGTTGATTTGGAGTTTAGGGTTAGGGAGTGATCAAGGACTTTAGACATAAGGAGGAGTGTAGGAATTTTAGATTTAGGGAGTGATCAGGTTCTTTAGAGTGGAGGTTTTGGGTAAGGGACAGAGGAGTCAGGTTGGGAACTTGGTGGCAGTTTTAGAGTTAGGGTTTAGGTTCTGGTAAGGTTATATAATGTACAGAAGGAAATGTTGGGAGTGCTATATAGAAATGGGGGATCAGGCTAGTTGGTGTTCAAGCACTTGCTTTTCAAGCAAATGGCATTGAACAGGTGTGTCATGACCACTAGCATGTCAGCACCAGTAATAGATCAATCTGTCAGTGTGTGATGTCAGTGAATTGTACAACTACTCGAGAAAATAAGAAATTTAATGTATAATTGTAATTAGCTGAAGCAGCACAGATTCAAGATGGCAACAAATTATTTATTTTTCATTTTTGTGGTATGTAAAAATATCAGATGCTGCCTTTGCATGTAATTATATCCTTAAGCTTTCATATTACAAAAAAATAGCACACTCTGTTTATCCTTAAAAAAAGCTTACCTGGACAGTTCTCCTATTTTTTTAATTAACAGCCTGAAATGAGATCTAAGTATAAACTTCATCTGCAGCACATAAGGTTAACATAATAGGACTGTTTGCCTTTATTCTATACCTGTCTGGTATGTTGTAGATCTTCATAATAGCACTTCAATTATCACACTGTAAGAAAGCAGGAAGTCACTCCGTTGTCTTTGATTTAATTTCTTCTGAATGCTGTTCCATGTGTCCTGCCCATAATATGTAATGGCTACTTTATTGTATCACCCTACCCACTAGTACACACCTACCCTCTTTCTTGTGTGTGTCTTTACCATCGTTTCCTTAATACGTTTCCTTTTTGAACTTTTTGAAGGGTTGCTTTCTATAATTTTGTTGATTTTTTGGAGTATTTAAAAGCATATTCCTCCATCCCCCAGAAGATAAATATAGTAAGAATGTTTTATTTTTCACATAATATGTAATGCAGAACCAGCACAAGATTCATTGTTGTGGACTAGACTGTCTCTGCACTTTTTTTTCTTGCTGTAGTGCTGTCTACAGATGTAAAGAGTGCTTCAGATGATTACTACCAATTGTTCAAGATACAGTGTTCTGTTCTGTAACAGCTTTTTCTTTTTCTTCTGTCTGTATCTCTTCTGCCAGAATGTATCCTGTAGCATAGCTTTATATCTTTTGAAAGTTTTAATTCTCTTAAGTTATCTGAGATGGCTATTACCATCTTAGTTTCCAGAGCTGTTGGCATGAGTAGCTACCCTTCCTTTCTCAAAATGTTCTCCTTCTCATATATGTTATGAACACTAAGTATGAATTGTCCTGTTCTTGACATTTTTTTTCATCTTTTCAACATTATATCCCATTACAGTCTGTTTTGTAGATTATCAGGAGACTTGTAGTTAGAAATAACCTTGATATACCACATAGGTTTAATACCAGAAAAAGAAAATGCTGAAATGCTTCAGTAGTAACTACTGCCTCACTCTTTTTGGAGTGGACTTCATATATTTGTGACTCCTGTCTTCTAATGTCTTACATGTTACCTCTGCAGCCATTGTATTACAGTTTTGCATGTATCTATTTTTGTCTGTGTATATTATTTCTTCCTTTTTTAATATAGAAACCGTTTTAGCTAGAAAACACATTCCTTTCAGAGGAGAGGTCTAAAAGTTTAAGAAAGTTTTGTAAGTTCTTGGTGTTGCACCATATGCATGTCAGAGCATATAATGTTGAAACCCGAGACCTCAACTTTGCAGGCCAAAAATCAGTCTAGGGTATTAGCTCAGGGAGTTCATGTCCAAGTACTGTTTCTTCAGATATGAGATATTCAAACAAGCATTTGCACATTAATTTATGTTTTTTTTGGGGGGGATCTCTAATGCCCCCAGCAGGGTGTCATCTCATCTGAATGTCATAACATCACTGGTATCAGAACAGTTCAAGGTCAGTAAGATCTTCTGCTACAGCTTTCTTTTTCAGCCAAAGGCATTTGTCCAGTTGCTCTTAATCATACAGTTCACCACCAGGCTGAATGGTGTTTCCTGTCAACAATTTAGTCACAGTGCTTTGCTGTCTCTTTATTTACTGTCATTTGATGATGTAATATGTACTTTAGTTAAGTCAAGTCTTAAGTCTGATACCTGTTCACTATTTTCTTGGTCAGCAGGTCAAAGAAATATACCATGATTTTCCCACTGGGAACCCAGAATGTTTGGAATGTATGCTTTTTAGCCTTATCATACTGTACAGCCTTTTTGAATCAAAATAACTCTTATTGTTTATTTTCATATGATGAGACATTACATTTAATGATATAACTTTAGACTTTGAAGTACTGCTGCACTTGTTAAGATTAAGGTGAACATTATTGTTTTGTTGAATTTAGAAACTAATGCAGATATGATTTTTTAAAAAAATATTTGCCAGTTATATGAATTATCTTGCTGTAATCTTCTTAAAGAAGACCTTGAATGATCCCAGCATAACATATTTTGGGTGTCTCCTTTTATCCTGAAGAGCAGTTTCAGGTCTTATTTAGAAAAAAGCACAAGCCCCTATTCCTTTTTCCACTGTGCAAACTATGACACTGTAGGTAGCACATAACACGCGCGCACACACACACACACACACACACACACACACACACACACACACACACACACACACACACACACACACACACACACACACACACACACTTACATACAGATGGTCCCACACCTATCTCCCTATGTGGTGGATTTAAATTGAGTATATTTTGTGGCATATGTGAGACAATGGCAATGAATTCTAACTTGAGGTTGGGAGGGTGGCCTAATGGTTAAGGTGTTTGCCTTACAAACACAAGGTGCAGGGTTTGAGTCTCACAAGGGATAATTAGCTAGGCTTAAAATGGCTCGCAAGGGCAGTTAGCTTAGTACGAACCTATGAACTTACCTGCCCCTCATCTAAGCTCACAAAATGCAATGGAAGCAGAGAACAGGTTGGAGTCAGGGGCTGGTACTGAAAGATGAGGATTAGCACACTTAGTCCTCAGTTTAATAGCTCCTAATGTTTGAGTCAGTCTTTCTGGAGTGACATGTCAAGGTAGCACCCATTTATAGTCTGAACTTAATATTGAGAACCTTCATTTTGTAGTTTAGATACACCATGGAGGCTTTCCCACTGTTGTTTTCAAACTGGGATCTTAGTTTGATCATATCCTAGAACTCATACTGTGCGTGTTGATTTTTAAAGGATGCATTTAACTTGGATGGTGATTGTGACATTTGTGTAATTTAGGGATATTATTATTATTATTATTATTATTATTATTATTATCTGATTTTAATCCGAAAATAATAGGAGTCATAAGTGGATGATATCATTTAAAATTAAGTGTCTTTATAATTACATTGCAGAACCATGCATTTTGTGGATGTTTTAAATATATGCACTAGCCCTGACACATAATTAAGTATAGAAAGGTATGTATGGATTTGACAGTGATAAGGGCATTGTCCCCAATGTGGCTATTTACATTCAGAGCAGGAAATAAAGAACTATGCAGCTGGGAAATATGTCTAGGAAACACTTTTTGACTGGATTGGAAACAATTATAATGATTACAATGAATAGTAACCCAGAGACATGTATATGAAATGGCTTAAAGTGTTTCTTTTGTTTACCATATAATTCTTTGGCAGTCTACCCACTGCCCCACATCCATCTCAGGGTCTTCCAGCCACAGTACTAATCTCCCTGGACTTTCTAAATTTGTATGGCTGGTATTGGTGCTGAACTAAAGGGCATCCTGGAGGTATGTATGACTGCATCTAAGGGGTGAGATATTTTTCTTTCCTTTATGACCTACCCATTCTCCATTCCTTCCCCTACATTCATCCACCTTGTCTGAGGCTTACTCCCTGATTACATCACACCTCCTCTCAAGGAGCATCATCAGTGAGACCCCTCCCTCCTAGGATAGGCTAACCTATCCCTCTGTCCCTCATCCCTCTATGCCAGCATTTCAGAAGCCCATGGTACTAATTGAACTCAAGTTACCTGAGCCATAGTTATGTCTTTATCCCTTTATGCCATGGATCTGGCATCAAATAATTTAACATTAAGCAAGCAATATAAAAAAATAGTAAACATGGCTGATGGTGCTCTGAGATATAGAGGTTAGAAAACTACTATAACTCTATGTAGGCAATTCATGGAAGCTATCTAGGGTATTATGCATGGACCTTAAGACTTTCTCAGATACTCCTACAGTAGGATGTGTTAATATTAAGACATCCTCAGACACATCTAGAATGCTGTGTGTTGATCTAAAGACCTCCAAAGAAATACTTGGGGGACATTCACAGACATCATTGACTATAGAGTAGGGATTGTGTGCTACAGAATGTTGCCCTAAAGCCCTCTGCTACTGACAGTATACACTAAACAAAGGAGAAAAGCTTAGAGCATGGTCATCCTTCATTGTGCACCAGTAATACACAAACACCTAACTTCTATGCAATTGAACCCATCCCTGATAGTCTGTAATTCACAAACCCTCAACATTGCAGTACTGACTGGTACAAAAGATGTAACCTACTGGCTGGTACCAAGATGAGTAATCTATGGCAGAGCCACAGTAGACTGCAGAACGTTGCTGCACTTCATCACACCAGTTCCCTTCCTCTGCCAGTATGTTGCTTGTAAAATGCTGAGTAACAGATATAAGACAGAGAACTATCTAAGTGGAATGCCAGTCCTTTGCAGATGCATCCTCTCTCATCCACTTCATGCACACCTATCAGAAACTTCTAGAGGTTCACCAATCCATCTTTGGCATCTGTTTGAGATGTGGAAGGAAACCTAGAATACTTGTCGAAATCACAGGGAGGTTGTATACAGACTCAATGCAGCAGGCACTCCAGCTTGGAATTGAGCTGAACAACCAAGTGCCATGAGGCAGCAGTGCTAACAGTGCTAAACCAGACACATTGTTTTGCAAAAAGCAATCTTATTTACAAATGATATGATAGAAGAGCGAAAAGGAGAAGAAATTTGGAACAAGATGAAACATAACTGCAGCCATCATGTTGAATTGCTTCTAGATGTTATAAATGAGAACATCATTCATAAAATAAAATATTCACTCTAATTATATAATCATCATTATATAATTATACTACACCAGAAGCTACTCTTTTGAGATTTAATATGAATGATGCATGGTATACTATGCTTTGTTTCATTTAATAATGATAATTTGTACAAAGTTAGACTGAGCTCTATAGACTACACTCTTGTTGCTATGGTCTACTGTATTCCAATATGTGTGACTAAGATTTGTGTCATATAAACCCAAATGAAATCAGAAACCGGATGCATGTTTGCATGTTTCAATTTTCTAGTTATACATTTCCTAACCAGAGCAGGCAGTGACCATAATGGTTAATGTTGTAGCAATTTACTTTTGCTGTGATTGAAGCAGTAAAGAAAATAAGTCATCTGGCTACTGTGAATGAGGAATTTCAGATCTGTACGTTGAAGTGCTTTGATTGTAACCAGAACGTACTTAATGCATGTCATTCATAAAGCTTGTACTTCTATGTAAAATCTAGTGGGAGAACACTGTTCTCATTGATTACCTACAGCTGAAGAAAACATGTTGAATAAATTATGGGAGGTTCAGAAAGTCTGAATGTAAACATTTCCAAGTGTTCTTTTTTTCTGTAAGGAGATGACGTAATATCATATTGAGAAGAAATAATTACTTGTTTGTGCAGAAGTGTAGCTGGAGTAGAAAGTTCAGACTAATATGCAGACAGTAGTTATATGTAACAAACTAGTCTAATCTGTTATTATTTTATAAAGAATTGACCAAATTCTGTTATCTGCTAATATACCCTAATGAACTTCAGCCATGTTTAAAATACATTTGAGGATCGATGCTTTCAAATGCTACATCATAGTACTGATGTAAGTAATACCAAACTATCCAACCCAGCATGCACACAGACAGTCCTTGGGGGAAGGGTCAACTTAGCTTCGCACCACACAGAAGTGGGTACTGAAAAGCACTTGTGCAACATGACAACAGAGAAGCCTTTATTTATGTTTTCATCCCATTTTAATAATATATCCCTGGCTAGAGGGAAAGTCCTATCTAGCCATAACAATGATTCACAAGCAACATTAATATCTTCGACATTCTGGATTTCAAAGGGAGTGTTTGAAGTTCAGTATGGAGAGAGCAATACAGGAAAAGCATGCCTGAGCATTTATGTTTTGCCAAAAATGTTTTACAAAACATACAGCAAAATGAAAATGCTGTTATTCGGGTCCGGTGTTTATGTTTGCATGGTCTTATCAGACTTCAGTCCCATAAGAAAAAGATCTGGAAACATCACAGTAAGCTAGCTTCTTGCTTTACCAAAGAAAGATCCTCATTTCTAACATATTCATCTTTTACTAAAAAATGTCCTATATACTTCAAACTACTGATGTCACCATTATGACTCTGATTTACTACATGTATGATAACTACATTTGCTGAATCATAGAAGCAAAAAGATCATATTAGTGCACATTTATGTCTTGAACGCAAGACCTCCAGTCATACCTCTGCACCTCTTAGTACAAGAAATCTGGACAAAGTCTAAAATAATGGGGTGACAAAGGCCCAAAGATAGGGACAAATTTTAAGCATTGCTCTTGCAAACTTAGAAAGTTGCTAGAATAACAGGATTTGTGTTTACATTAATTTTATGAAAGATATGAAGTCTGAAACTCAAATGTATATCATTATTTAATGATTCAATCTCAGTGACTTACCAGAAAAATCACAGATTTTTAGAGAAATAGGTAAAAAATATGAAGCAAAATTTGGACATTCTGCAAAATTAAGAACAGTTGAGAGGCATGCCTCCAGCATTTTGAGTTGGTGTTATTTCTGTTGAATTAACAGCATCTGGAAAGATCAGTGTTAAATTTTCTCTTTAGCGCCTTATTCTTTTAGCTAAGAAACTCCTACCATAGGGATCAAAGTCAAATAATACATTTAAACCATATCTTATAACTGTATAGATTTTCACAGAATGTCCAGATTTTTGCCTTATATTTTTGGTTTGCTCCTCGTAAAATGTATTATTTTCTAGATTTGTGTGGCAAATCATTGAGGACTGAATTCACTAAATAAGGACGGTCATTTGAGTTTTAGACTCCATATACTGCATAAAATGCATGCTAACACAAATTCTTTTATTCTAGCAACCTTTTTAAGTTTATAAGAGCAATATTTAAAATCTGTCCCTATTTTGGGGCTTTGTCCCCCCATTATTATTGGCTTTGCCAGATTTTTTGTGCTAAGAGATTGAGAGCTATAAACGCACACACACACACACACACACACACACACACACACACACACACACACACACACACACACACGCACACACACACCCAGAAGGCCTTCTCCTTAGGCACTGTTAGAATTAAAGAAGTGAAAAGGAAATATTAACTCTCACTTGTGACCCAGAGCCAAGACTGCCAGCATACCATGATGGAATAAAAGTCTTAATGGAAAACTCATCACCTGTTTTTCCATCACCTCTTGTTGGCTCAGCAGCAATGAAACCTATATGGTAAGCTGGAGGTCTTAAGGCTGAGTCCCAAATAAGAACTAATGTTACCCTTTCATTTCTGTAATTCTAACAGTGCCTCACCAGCTACTCCTATAGTTTAACTACACTCTTAGGTTGCTTTTTTCCCTACTGTAAGATTCCATTACTGTGAAGGTACCCGAAACCTGCTTGTACTTTATAAAACTTTCCTTTCCTCACTTTGATACCAAAGTGAGGGAAAAAACACCCACTTTTTTAAGCTTAACTTCTCACATAAGTTGCAGAGGAATTTGTCTACACCTACATACCACACACAGATAAATTTGTAGTCAGGAGCTCAGGGTAATGTAAACAAGTCAGAGAGATATGAAACTGTTTTCCATTGTCTTCATTGCAGTGAGGAAGAGAACTTACACTGATTCACGACTGTTTCCAATGTAGCCATGCCTTTCATAGCAAAACAGAGCAATTAGATCAATGAAAATTTTACATAAGCAGCATCACAGTATTTAAATGCTAAGCTTTAAACGTTTGTTTTCATTCACACATTGAACTACGGAGGCAAGTGTCTCTCTCTTTCTATATATATATATATATATATATATATATATATATATATATATATATATATATATATATATATGGTTTCACTTAATTTACCTGAAATGCTGAAATTTTGAATTTCAGCATTTCGAGTCCACAAAGCCTAAACTTTAGAATAGCGAAAGTGCATAAGCGCGAATGCGAATATGTCGAATCCACGCTTATGCAGTGACGCTACATTACAAGAAGTGTTTGTTTGGGATGTTTGTGTTCAGACTTTCAAGTGAGTGAGTATATGTGAGCATTTTTGTACCTTATATGTGTGATGTGTGTGTGTGTGTGTGTGTGTGTGTGTGTGTGTGTGTGTGTGTGTGTGTGTGTGTGTGTGTGTGTTTGTGCGAGGGATTGTAGAATGTGTGTGTGTGAGTTTTATTTTTCTCTGTGTGATCTCAGAGTTAGTATATATAAGTAGGGCAGTGTGGGGGTGCAGGGGAGCTTGCCACCCTGCTTTTGTTTAGTGTAAGTATGTGTGGTGTTTTGTTATGCTTATGTTTTTTGTGGTGTAGGTGTTGTGGTTTGTGTGTCATGTATTGTATGCTGTTTGTTCAGGTTTGGGATTTTGGCTTTGTGAGGTTTCGGTGTTGTGATGGTTTTGGTTTCTTGGACTCGAAATGCTGAAATTCGATATTTCAGCATTTTGGGTATAAGAAGTGAAACCATATATAAATATATATATATATATATATATATATATATATATATATATATATATATATATACATGTATATAAAGAGAGAGAGATACACTTGCCTCCATAGTTCAATGTGTGAATGATTCCACCCTGATGTTCACTGCCCCAACACTACAAAAACTCAAAAAAATTACCCAGCAGTCATTTAATGTTATGGAATCTTGGCTAACCAATGCACAACTTATACTTAACCCTAACAAAAACAAAACTCATGCTCTTTTATCTAACTAGAGCTGCAGATGCCCACCCACCATTCAATATCTCATCATTAAACCATACAATTATTTCTCCAGTTTACCAAACAAAATTACTTGGAGTGGTTATTGACAATAATATAAAATTCGACATACACATATCACAAACCATAAAAAAGTTCACAAAAACTAGAAACCTTGTACAGAAATGTATACTTTCTAAGTAAATCTTCAAAGGTCACTATAGCAAGAACCCATCTTATCTGTACAATACTATACACCTCACAAATTCTTACAAACATTAAGAAATCTGACCTAGCAAAACTCAGAACTTGCTATAATAAAAATCACAAAGTTTGCCACAGTAACAAATTTCAGATCCCATCATTGTCTGGCTTTAAAACAACTATCTCGGCTCAAACTACTAAATCTACTTGCTTATAAGCAACTTGTCTTAACTTATCGAATACTAAATCAGTCAGAAAAAATATCAGTACTTCAAAATCTACTAATACACTACACCAATAACAGGGATATTGTGTTCCACAAACAAATCCTTCCTAAATATATCCAAACCTAACAGTGCAACTGGAGTTTCCCTTTACTGCAATTGCATAGTCAAAACATGGAATTCCCTGCCATTAAATATCAGAACAACTATTAACACTTGCAACTAAAATTTTTCAAATCACACCTATCAGAATCATAGACCTGCTCTTGCACAAACCCAGATTAGAAAATGGATGGCTTAAGGCAGCTGAAGCAACACAACCTGTTATTTTTGTATTTGAATAGTATAACGCTATGAAACATATGTGTACTTAACTTGCTTATTTTCTACCTACAATCACAGTATTGCTATTTTTTGTATCCTATCACTGATTGTATCAGTGAAATGTATAATGTGTATTTTCATTTTGTACTTGTATCTAAGATTGAATCAATATTTGTATCTGTATGTTGTATATGTATCCTACGGTTATTTATAAATGTTCAGCTTTTCTCCCTGGGCCTCCACTGAAAAAAGACATTTTGTCCAGTTGGACTTTCCCAGTAAACAAATGTAAAAAAAATAAATAAACTAAAACAAATAAATATAAGATGAGCGAATAACACTAATCCTATTATATGTTAATGGAATGGGAATACACCACCACTTCCTTATGTCTAGCATGACTCATATAAAGCAGACTTGACAATCATTATGGAAAAGAGAAAGGCTTGAAGAAAAATAATATTACATTGATATGTCAAGCCCCATTGCCAGCCATTTTGCAGAAAACATATTAAAATTCTATAAGAAGCTATCAGAGTGATTTTGAGATGTTAAAATAACTCAAGAAACAGAGGAAAGAGTGAAAAAATCGATGTTTTTTGAGTTCTTAGACATAGTTTTTCCTTTAAGGCATCACACTGTCTTGCCATTATGCTAGAGTACATGACATAGACACTACAGATTTCGTATGTTGCATTCTTAGTTTGACAACTGCAGAAAAGAAAAATAAATAAACGTATGTTGGTTTCTACTAGGAGTTTACTTCTGATATCAATGAACAAACACAGTATTGTCCACATTTCCTAAAACCATTAAAATCAATTGATATATTTTTTCCAGCTCACTGCGAGGTAGCATACTGTACAAGTGTTTAACTTAGTACAACAAAATATCAAAATATGCCAGTTTTTGAAAGCAGTCTCGTTCTATATTGATGAGAAATGCGTATTTGAAGCAGCTCTGAGTAGGATGACATGTTCATGTTGTTGCTATGCATCTGCCCTACCTGCCATGCAATACTGTCTTTCAGTTGTTAATGTCTTTGTATCCATGTTAGTCAAGAGTGTCCTGCAATAAATTACTATCATACCCCCTTTTTAATAATTTTTCATATACCTCAAATTTAACCTCTTCATAAGCCTCTCTCCTTCTTTATGTCCCTTTTTGCTCACAAAAGTTTGAAAAAGGGAGGACTTGTTAAAAAAAAATGAGAAGGGTTCATATTTTCCACTGCTAAAAAGATAAAGACTGTGATATCATTTATACCTGAGATATATTCAAGAACCTAATGAACCCGGTTACCAAAGTTCTCATAAAAGTAAATTCCATATTATTATTTTGCAAAGTTAAAAAAAATGCTCTCAAATTCACGAGGGCTGTCTTAGATTTATAGCTAGTTGCTAGGCTTACTGATTTGAGGACCATTGAGGAGTGTGGCCCAAATTCCCAGTTGCCTATAAACACTGTCTGGTTACATGACTTATTCAAAGTCACACGGTAGGCAAGAGAAGGTTCAGTGAATCAAACCCTGTACCACAGGAATTACAGTTCACAACCATAATTCATTGTCCTAACAAAAAGTAACAGGTTGTTAGAAAAAAGTGACCAAAATAACATTACAAAATAAAAATCTACAGTACATCTATATATTTTCTGAAACCAGATAAATAAATTATCATAACTGGGGCAAATTGAGCCCCCCCCCCCCCCCATAACCACACCAACTTTCTGTAAACATCCTTTAATTGATTGTTAATTGTAAGGACAGTTTGTAAGAAGTATAAAAGGTGGAGTTTTTACTGCACTCCTAAGTTTTTTAAAGGATTTATTGTAGATACATGAGAGATATGTTTTTCTTTGCATGCACACTATTATACAGTGTTTATGTTATTTTCCAAATGACATCATAGTTTGGAATCAGCTAACCACAAAAGAGGTTTACAATTTCTGTCAGAGTATAACTCTGATATCAGGAAGGAATATGCTTCTATGAAAGGCATAGCTGCAGAGATTTTTTCAAGTTTTAGTGCTGTCAAAAATATTTAATATAAAATTGTTCTGTTTGTTGTACTGCAATATGGGCAAATGTATGGGATTTGTTTGTATAATACACAAGAGTTGAGAAACGAAAGTAATTTTAATGGCACTTAAGTACCACGTCAGGGACATGAAAAAGTATTGCTTGTCTTGTAAAATGGTATTTGAAGGAAACATCAGTGTATTATTTTTTTTCTGGGGTGGTCGTGTAAGAGTGACACTTGCAGTAACTTTGAAGTAGGTTACCTTATTTGAACCCCTTATAAGAGGTCATAACATGTATAAGGATGGAGATGTAATATAGTTTAGTGGGAGGACTACTACTTTATCAGGAATAAGAGCATATCCCTACAGCTTACATGCCAGCATTACTGCTTGACACTCACTATGAAGAGCGGAAGCTGACTACAAAACAGGAAGGAGGAAATCATGTGCAAGCAAGTATAGTCTGTGCTGTGCCTGATAATGCAGCAAACCCCTTTATGTTTTTATAATTTCTGGTGAGATAAGTTAAAGGTTTAGTGGGCAATACAAACAACAAGGCTTGCAAAAGACAGCTGTGTTTGGTTTTTCAGAATTCATAAATTCTGTAATGTAAATGGAGTCTGTTTAAACTGTTGAAAGACTTGGTTTTTGTTTTCTAACATGAGTGAATTGAGTTTAAAATGTAAAGGTCTGTAAAGCCTGCCTGTTTGGAGTGGAAAGGTAAAGCTTGGACTATGACCCAGGTGATACAACTTCAAATAGTGGCTTGGATGTTGGAACAGCTGAGGGGAGAAGTATAGAAATTAGTGGTTTGTATCAGATTGTCATTTCAGGGGAATAAAAGGTAGTTTCTTGTCAGGTGGTTGTTTCTGTGTAAGTTGCAACTTAAGTGATACCCAATGACAGTAGCCTGAGGAAATGAGGTTAGCTTTCTCAAGCCAGAGATGATAGCTCTTGAAAGGTGCTGTGGGTGAGAGCATGGATATTTGGTAATGAGTGTGAAAGAGACCCCTGCCATAATGCATCTTCCTATGTATGGCATTGGGAAGTGGAGTTTGGTCTTACTAGAAACATTTTGAATGCTAGAGCCTAGCAAGATGCAGGTTGCAAGAGGGACAGCAATCATAAAGTTCTAAGCCTGTAAATAGACTTGAGAGGTTGCCATAATACTTTAGTCTGTGTTGAAAGCCAGAATGATCCAGGCTAGAGGAATAAGAAGTCTTAGCATGGCACTTGCTGCGGATGATGGGGCATGAGCAGAAGCATAAAGTACCCTCCTGACTAACAAACTGACAGACCTATCTAGAAGGTTCTTTCCCCATATTGGAAGGAATCCACTTTGAGGAAAGAAATGGGCTTATGGCCAATTGGGAAAAGGCTTGATTGTCTAAGGCAACAGGGAAAAAAAGATAAATACAAATAACATAGAGGCATGTTAAAGGGGAAATAAACATGTGCTGTTAATAACATCAAATCCTTTTTAACACTTAAACTGTCTGTTTAAATCTAGAATACTCCGGGGGGGGGGGGGGGGGGGTATTGGTCAAATAAGGAAACATGTTTCACTGTTGCCCCATGTTTTCAACCCAAGAACAGAGCTGCATTTGCCTTGTTGTATTAGTGAGTGATGAAGTTATTTTATTCTAGTGAACCATACGTTTTATATCTTGGGAGTCTACATTCCATAAACTAAATGCTCTCTGAAATTCTTTTATAATAATGTAGTGGACAGCTATTTCCAAGATAAGGGAGTGGCATTCAGTGCTAATATGAAGTACGTGCCTCTAACAAAATGTCGCAGTGGGTCTGCGAAAAAATATTTCTTGACTTGAGCTGATAAACTATTGCTTTGGAGGTTGTAAGTATCTCTGCTTTGATGTAAAGTTCTGAGCTGTAATGAAAATATCAATTTCCAAATCAACAAATGGATGAGATGCTTTGTTAGTGTCAAGAATGGCAAAATAATTCTTATGTTTCAGTATAGCAGTTATCAAAAAATCTAGCTTTTGTAACTGTATAGTGTAATTTCTTATAAAGCTGCATTTCAGTTTCTTGTAATCCTGGCCTTCCTCCAAGACTGCTACATGACTTAGGAAGCATGGACTAATAATAAAGGCTTGCTTTCTCAAGGGTCATGAACAGTTTGCATTTTTTAACTTGCTTTCTTTTTACACTAAGCAGTCTGATGAAAGTTTTTTTATATGGCACTTCATCTGCTAGGAGTGTGGGAAGTTGTTACATAGCTCATGTCGGTTCCATATAGGTGACCTATGCTTTTAATTTGCAATGAAGGAAGCATATAAAGCATTTCTAGTAAATGTATGCTGAAGCTTCTGTTTACTTGTGGTTTAAGTGACATCCTCAGCCGTAGATTGGAGCCAGCGTTGAAATGCAATTAATTGTGCAAAATGTAGTCACAAGCTTCATATTGTCAGAAAGTTAAGAATGAAAGAATAAAACTAAGGTACAGGAGTAGTGTAATAGATTGTGCATTGTGGTGAAACCTATAGCTGCTGCTTATTTGTAATACACCAAGATAAATGCATTAGTCCAGTTTTCTATGAGAGGGAATGAAATAGAATAGTGAGGGATCCCCCATCAGAAGATCGAAAGCTCAAAAGACTGAAAATCAAAATATCTAAAACTCAAAATATTGAAAATGGAATTTGCCCTTTCCCCAGTGTTGTGCCATCTTGGAGTTGGTGTATATAATTACTAGGAGGAGGTGTGGGTGGTTATGAGGGGTGCAGGGAGGCTTGCCCCCTGCATTAAAAATATTTTCGATATTTTGAATTTTAGATACTTTTGATTTTCAGTCTTTTGAACTTTCAGTCTTCTGATGTAGACCCGAGAGATGATACATTCTGAAACTGGGAGAACACAAGACGCTTGTTGACACTGGACTGTTTGGGACATGCAGGCTAGCTAAAATTTCTTGTCTGTATTCTATTACCTTGCAAAAGATTTATAGGATGATGATAGTTACTCTGATTCCCTTGACACTTATCTGAAACTAAGTAAACTAACTAATTAACTAGTGAAAGCAATATGACTTTTTTACTTGAATATTGACAGATGTCGGTGTACTAGAATTGTTTCTCAGTTTTTAGTTCAGAAGAAATAAAAAAAAAATTGCCCTTCTCTTTTTCTGCTTTTAGAATGTGAATCTGATGAGAACATGTGGTAGTCTGACTATTTTACTTTTTATTCAACTTCAGTTTTATTTAGGCGTTTGTTTCTCAAGTGCCACAATGATAAAAGTGGATGAAATAAATAACTAAAAGCAAGCAATAATAGAACTATAAAACTGACAATATAGTACAAATGTAAAGCAAAACTGCATAAAATAAGCAACAAAGTCTTGAAAGTAAACAACATGAACAATGTATGCAAGACAAACCAAGACAAGATGAATAAAACAGATCAATACTGGGTGACTGCTGATTGCGTAAACAGAAAAAAAATCAAACGTTAATACAAATAAATAACTTTTAGAGATTGTTTAAAGCCAGAAAGATGTGTGTGCTTAGTAAACCATATTTCATTTATAATTTTATTACACTGAATACTATGTTTCTGTCATTTCAATATTTATTCAATAATAGGTTTTATAAAATATTACAGTCATAAAAATGCTGTTTAGGGACATGAAGAAGATAGTGAGAAAGCACTGTATAATAGTAAGAGAAAAAAGATGAACCTGGAAATTATTAGTGCCCAGCATGAGCCGCATGGCTTGTGTTAGAAAGACCCTTCTACTACAATGTGTCCAGCTGCGATTCAGAAGCACATTAGCTGCGATGAGGTAAGACCACATTATTGACTAATTTCATGTTTCTGGAAATGCATTTACTACTGTGTAGTAACCTGCTGCTTGTGTAGGCAATGGCATTCCTCCCATGTCATTCTCTCTCAAACATACACACACACACACACACACACACACACACACACACACACACACACACACACACACACACACACACACACACACACAAACACCACAGTCTGAATACCTATGTCTACCTTATTTGCCCTCCCATGATTCCCCCACCCACCATGATAGTCTAAGTGCCATTATGGCAGGTATGTATTAGGCCCTGGTTGTCTAGTGTATCCCACCACACATAGATCCCAGTTATGATGTCCGTAGTGTTACTTCAGTTAAACCAGGTGTCTAGTACATCCCCAACCCCCTGATTCCTATACTAGTGTTGTTGCCTTTATAGCACTTTAAGGAGTTATCCCCATTATCTAGCACATCCATCTACCTCTGATCCCCGTACTACCATCGGTGCCATTATGGCACTTTAAAGAGTAATCTCTGAGTGTTTAGTCATCCCCTCCCCTCCCCCACTGTGTTCATGTTGTGCAGTAGAAGAAGGTCTTTCAATGGCACAACCTGGTGAGATTAGTCATGCTGATCTACAAGGCTGAGCGCTTTCTTGGATTGCTCTGCTGTGTATATGCCTTCCTGGAGGCAGTTCTATTGACAGAGCACATGGCTACTTAACATATGCCTCTCCCCACAGAATGCAGTATAGCATTTATTGTGGCCATAGTGCTTCGAGGTTTTGTGTTAAATGGCCGTGCAGCACTGTATAAAGATTGTTACTAAATCAGGGAATGTAGCAGTACATATACGCTTCCTTGTAGACATTGCAGTATGTTATAAAATTCAGATCTAAATCTGATTCAGCATTCCTAGAAAGTCAACAGCCTATGCAGAAAACATGCATTCCATTGGATAACATATGGCATGTTTTATCCTCAGCTTGACCATGAGAAAATGTAGTGAAAAACATCATCTACCTCATACCATGAACAACAAAGAAATATATTTATACAAAAAGTAAATAATTCTGCTTCTAAGGTCAGTGGGAAAAATCACTCCTGGCTTGACCAAAACAGTGACAAATGCTCACATCACAAAGTCATCCACATTTCTTTATTTCTCACTTTAGAAACACCTTTTCTCTCCACTGATAACAGTCTGCTGATATAACCATCACCTTTACTTGCCCTTCTGTATCTGATTGAGGAATACCCTTAGGCCTACTAAATCAACATGAGCTTCTAGTATTTTCCTCTTTTATTGTCCCGGAGCTTCTTTGTGTTTTTCAGATCCCTTGTGTGGCACATCTTTTCATGAGCTTTCACAATAGTGCAGTGATGTTACTGAAGTCTTGAAGCTGAATCCTTTCTTAGTAAACATCACAGCAGTTTTTTATTGGTAAGCACTGCCATGCCGCGTCTATATCAGCATTTCGAAAATTGAATAGTTCGAATCACTAAATGTCGAACTAACATGATCGAACTATGCAATTTTCAAAAAAAAAAAAAGAAATAACTGGTGTAGACAGGGAGGCATACTCCCCTTCAGCCCCTGCTACTTAAATATACCAACTCTGAGACCGCACTACATTGAGGTAAATGGAAATCTCCCCTTATGGAGATTTCCATTTACCCATTCGACATTCTGCACTTTTGGCATTCTCGATGCGACAATATCAAATTCAATATTGTCAGCATTCCAGATGGTGATAGGAAACTGCCATGGCCATGCCTGTTGTTGACTTCAGCTTAGCCAGCTGACATCTTCTTACCAGAGAATGTAAAATCATAAAATTCAAGTACTTTTGTCAAATTCCTGTTATTGCATCTGGTCATTTCCAGTCAATTTGCTGAACACATCTCTTCCTATAGATTATTATATCCCCCATGAAGTTCCTTACATTCCTTATTATTTATATAACCTACTGTATCACATGCTTGAATATCTCTAATATTGACCTCGCACTAAACAGTACTATATTATTTATTTGTTTATGTGGTTTTCATGACTGAGTAGGGAGGGTTGTCTTAGGGCTGTTTTCAGTCATGGCCTGACTGTGACATATCAAGAGATTTTTTTTTTATATCCTTCTTTTGTGTAAGTGTTGAAAAGGCAAAGATAAATTAAATTTCTGAAGTAGCACAAGCTGGTGGTAACTTGATTCTGTGCCCAGTTTGCTAAATATCTTTTGTTCCATTAATTTTGCATATTATATTTTCTACTTCTGGTATTACATCTCTTATCCGCTCTCTTCCATAGGTGGATTAGTAGGCTAACACCATTCCAAATCTTATTCCTACCTCATCAGGCTTCTGAACTACGCAACACAAAGTAACTGTGGTTCAGGAGCTGTGAATGTGAGTGAGGCACAAGGTGCAGGATCAGAAACCTTTGCAGACAAACTGATCTTCTCCAACGTTTTTAGCATCTGTCCTGCTTTCTCTGAGTTTGTAAATGGTTTCTTCTGTGAGACTGTGTGGAAGGTCTTATCTTAGGGGTTGCATGTAACAAATATTAATAAGTATTTAACTACCCCTTTATTGCAGACAAGTTGCAGTGTTCCTTAAATATTTTGTCAGGCTTGTTTCTTTTGTTACTGCAGTTTATTTTGGCTTTATTTGTTTTATGCTGATGATATATCAATAGATATAAGTCAAAACCATCAAAGTATGTGGAAAATAGCTTGTGTGACATTGGACTCAAAACAGCCTTTCATAAGTAGAGGCTTTTTTGAGTTTTATATATATATATATATATATATATATATATATATATATATATATATATGTGTGTGTGTGTGTGTGTGTGTGTGCGCACGTGCGCGCACAAGTATATTTATATATATATATATATATATATATATAGGTTCATAGGTTCATAATTAAGTAGTAGGTTGTCTGCCCGAGGGCATATGTAAGCCTAGCCAGAATATGTTGGCTTTCGATGCCCCCTTAGATTAGTTTCCTTTGCCTCTGTCCAGCAGAGCCCTTAGTTCCCTGTGTCTCTGTCCAGCAGAGCCACTGCAGTGATCCCCGGGGTAAATTTTATGTTTCCCAGCCACTCGTCAAGGTTTCTCTTGAAGAGTGTAAGTGAGGGGCTCTGCCTAATGTCGATTGGAATCCTGTTCCAAAGTATGGGGAGTCTCTGGGACAGGAATCTATCCCTTCAGCAAGTCCTATTTATCATTATGGTGAGGTTTAGATAACTAGAGCGTGTGGCTCTCAGGGATTTGTTTTTTTTTAGGTGGAGCATGTCCATCAATTCTGGGTTGGACATGGCCTTGTATGTCAGGCAGAGATCACCTCTGAGTAGATGGTATGCAACCGAGTACAGCTGGAGTTTCTTCAGTCGGGCTGCATAGGGCATCTGTTTGAGGCCAGAAATTTTCTTGGTGAGGTACTTCTATGGTCTTTCCAGCTGTTGCAGGTGTCTTGTAAGGTACATCCCAAATGGGGTGTTGTACTTTATGATGGGTCTGATGAGTGATGAGTAGAGGGGCACAATAGCCTCTTTTGTTCTAGATGTGAACCCTTTTGTGATTAGGTGGGCCACATAGAAGGATTTTCTAACCACCTTGGCAATATGATTATCAATGGAGAGATTACTATCTACTTGGGTCCCCAGATCCCTTATTTCATTTTCTGCATTTAGGGGACTACCACGTATGTGGTAGTTCATAAGTACTGTGTTTTTTCCAAAGGGGATGATTATGCACTTTTTGGCATTTAGCTTGAGGCCATGGTTTTGACACCAGGTGTCTGTCTCAGTGAGACCCTTCTGGAGGATGTCTGTATCAGCCAAAGCGTCAGTTATGGCCCCCAGTTTGCAGTCGTCTGCAAACTTGGTCAGCCAAAGTCCTCCTGTGCTTGCCTGTACCTCTGAGAAGTATATACCGAACAGAAGGGGTCTCAGGACTGAGCCCTGGGGGACACCACTTGTTACTGGTTTAGAGTCAGACCTAGAGCCTGCAACTCTCACCGTGTGGGTTCTATCCATGAGCCAATTGGCAACCCATCTTGTGACGTAGGGGTTTATATTCAGGCTGGTGAGCTTGTCTATAATACCAGAATGGGGAATGATGTCGAAAGCCTTTGTGAGGTCTAGGTAGACTGTGTGGACCTTCTTTCCCTCATCTAAAGCCTTGGTAACTGTCTCAAAGATGTCCACCAGGATTAGGAGGCATGATCTGCCCTTAATAAAGCCAGACTGGATAGGGTCCAATGTTTGGAGGTTCCCAATGTCTCTGTTAATGAGTTCCATGATAATGTGCTCCATAGCCTTGCAGACCAGACTAGTTAAGCTTATTGGGCAATAGTTCCTGGGGTCTGTTGTGGCTCCACCTTTGTGGAGTGGGATAACTGTTGCTGTGTGCCACTCTATGGGTACGTAGCCTGTAGAGAGACTGAGTTTGAACAGTGTGTTTAGGTGAGGGGTTAGTTAATTTTGGAGTTCGTGTAAGACACAGCCTGGGACACCGTCCGGTCCCACTGAAGCTGTGTTTTTGGCTTTGGATAGGGCTGTTTTAACCTGTGTGTCAGTGATTGCTGGGACTCTACATTCTTCTTGTATGGTTATGGGCCCCTTAGGGGGTGAGAGGGGAGTGAAGTTTGCACTAAACCTGTCTGCCAGAATGTTGGCAATATCAGTCGGTTCAGTGTATTTTGTGCCAATCTGCAGTAACTCAGAGCAGATCTGAGAGTTTCCACTTAGGTTCTTGACATAGCTAAAGAACTCTTTGTGGTTATCTTCGGAGTCCTTGGCAATTTTTCTTTCGAAGCTAGCCATGGATGATTTTATGAGGGGGTCATAGTTTCTAGCTGATACTGATCAGGGATGTCTTTCCTTCTTGGGATTTTACTCTTTTCTGTACTAGTTTCCTCCTTCTGTTGTATAGCTTGTTTAAGGCAGGGGTCCACCAGACTGGTTTCCTTTTCTTGGAGGAGTGAGTCTTGGTTTGGCTTGGGATAGCACGATCCATGCATGCTTGCAGGTACTCATAGAGTGCCTTTGTAAGGGATTCAGCTGCTTGGACAGCTTTGTCCTTTAGCATGGGGGCTGTGAACCTTTCCACCTCGGTCTTAAGTAACGTGAAGTTTGCTTTTGAAAAGTTTTTCATGGTGGTTTCCTTGATTGGGGGTGGGGGGTGGAATGTGGATATCCAGAGTGATTAGTCTATGGTCTGATCTAACCAGTGAGGGGTTGACCTCTGGCGTAGAACACCAGTCGCCCATGTTGGTGATGACCAGGTCCAATATGATGTCACCTCTGGTGGGGGTGTTTACCAGTTGATCCAAGGCGTTCGAGTTTATAAATTCTAGGAAGCGTTGGGCAAGGGAGTTAGTTGTTGAATAGTTCTCCCAGTTAATGTTTGGGTAATTGAAATCACCCAATATTAGGCCATTTGGTAGGACCTTCATATTTTCCAGTGTCTCCAGAGACACGGAATGGGGTCCTGGGTCATGGTGGGTAATCTGTAGCAAGCTACAATTTGAAATGCAGTTTTGCCCATTGTTAGTTGCACATGGATGATCTCTGAGGCATTGTGCTGCGCCACTAACCTGGAGGTGTGGGTATCCTTGATGAATATGGATATACCCCGCCTTTTGTGTTTCGGTCCAGGTTCTGTGGCCAAAAAGTATGTATCAGTTATAGCCTGGTAGTGTTGGGGGTGCTCTCTGGAGCCGTAAACCAGGTTTCTGTTACTGCACAGATATCAATGTTCTCCATACTGAGTTGTGCCCCGAGTGCATGCATTTTGAGGTTTAGACTTCTGGTGTTGAGTAGCATTACCCTTAGTTTTTGGTTACTTGTGCTATTTATGGTGGTGGGTTTGTCTTTTGAGCCTTTCCTAAAAAAGGCACTATAGGGGCTGCAAAAGCCTTGGCCAGTATTCGAAAGCCTAAGGGTGACAGGTGCAAGCCATCTCTTGCAAAGCACTTTCGCTTGTCGAGCATGTCATCCCAGGCGGACAGATACTGGATCCCCTTTGAATGACACCAGAAACTTAGCCAATTGTTAAAATTGATAATTTTATTCTTTATACTGTGGCATCATTCTTGGTGAGGGCAGGGTGCTACTCAGTGTCAGGGTCATACCGGCTTGGGCTACGTGATCAGAGAGCTCTTCCATGTCTCTTTTCATGTAGTCCAGGGAGGTACCTCTCAGATCATTCACACCAACATGGACAATGACAGAGTCGTATTTATACTTGTTCTGGAGCGACCTGAGTGCTTGTGTTATGTGGCAGATCCTGGCGTCTGACAGGCAGCTAACTGTAACCTTCTCCTTGTCCAGTCTAGTTAGTGGGACATCAGTGTGCCTTACTATAGAGTTGCCTATTACTAGTGTGTTGGGTATGTTATTTTGCCTTAAGGGCTGTGATTGCATGGCACACTGATTATGTGAAGTATGTATTTCATGGTTTGTGATGGGGTGTGAAGGTTGCTTGGGTGTCTGCTTTTGAGGTCTCTGTTGCTTTTGCAGATTTTTATTTAGAACCTCTGAGTATGTTTTCGTGTATTTATGTGTGTTATTTGCCTGTGTTGGTTTAGTAGGCCTATGTGAAACTGGTGGTGTGTTGCAAATATTTTCCTTCTCCTCTTGACTGTCAGTTCCAGTCTTTGGTTTTGAGAGCTTTGCCTCCAGTTTGGTTGTATAATTGCATCTCTCACATATATTAGTGTTTGGTGGTAGGAGGAGAGGGTTGTCTGTGTACATGACACAGTTGTAACATTGCCTCAAAATGCACAGATTCACCAGCTGGACTAGAGAGTACACTTGTAACTGCCCTTTGGACATGCCTGAATAGGTAAAGTGAGCTGTTTTACTGATTAGCTGGTAGAGACAAATAGGCAGCCTTGTCCTTCTGGACAGTATAGGGAGGGGTCTAGTGCTACGGTTAATTAGTGCTTGCTATGAGTTTTGAGCAAGTGCTGGGCTGTGGAATGAATGGTTTCAGTGCTTAAGTTGAAAGTTTGTCTAGTTCCAATGGAAAAATTGAAGAGTAGACTTAGTGGAGCCGGGAATAGTTTAACCCTAGCTATCCGGTGGTGCTTAGTGTGCAAAACCGCAAATGCATTTTTTATAGCAGGGAAATGAAAGAGATAGAAATTAGCCCAAGATGGCCAATAAACTACTAACTTCTGGGCTGAAACCATTCCTCCAGGGTCAGATAGGCTGCTCAAAGCTCCCCTCTCTCACAGGTGAACAGAGAAACTTCCTTCTATCCAAGTAAGGTATGGGCAACACAGAAACTTGTAACACAGCCTTGAATTCAGCAGTAACCTGAAAACTGGACTATACTAGTTCAGAAAGGCAGGAAACAAGTATATATATATATATATATATATTTTTCAGAAAATAAAGCAGATACAATACAAAAAAAAACTTTAAATGCACAGAAATGGCTATCGCAGTTTAGTGTGTATCCTACAACAGTTAAACAGATTATTTAAACACAAAAATGACTTAGTTCAAGTGCAGGCAGCAAATACGTACAATATGTAGCATAAACAAGCTTTTTAAATCACAGAAACGCTAAAAAATTGGCGTTTTAGGCAGAATTAGTTAAAGACAGCAAGAAAATGCGGAAAAATGATACTTAATCACTCCAAATTCTCTTTTTTGTCTCTCTGCTGCTGTATAGCTCTGCAGGACACATGGCAGGCACTCGCTGAGCTGAATGCAAGCACAAAAAACTGCACAAATGCGGTTTTTATAGCAGGGAAATGAAAGATAGAAATTAGCCCAAAATGGCCAATAAACTACTAACTTCTGGGCTACAGCAAACAAGGCACACACATTTCAGAAAGAAACAGTTCAAATAACAGGCACAGTAAGCCTTTAACCAGAAATTCCCAGCTCAGAAGGGCAGGATCTAGCCTCTCCTCCCACAAGAGTGCAGACCACAAACCTTCTTAATGTAAAATAACTGGCCTGAAGCCCAAGTGCTTAAACCAGAACTAATGCACTTTTAGAATAACAGACACTGAGCCTTCAATCAGCAATTCCCAACTTAGAAGGATGTAAGCACTTGTCCTGCCACAACAATGCAGTCCACAAACCTTCTTAATGTAAAACAACTGGTCTGAAGCCAAAGTGCTTAAACCAAAAGGCTTAGAATAACAGTTACAATTTAATCAGGCTACTACCAAGCAGTAATAACTGCAGCAGAATAATACAATTGAGTACTTTCAAGAAACACA
>NC_056726.1:640026126-640093626 GCF_019279795.1 Protopterus annectens | reverse complement strand
TAAGCCTAGCCATACATCCCAAATCTTTGAGGAGTTCTGATATCCTCGATAAGTGTAAGCATGGGCCTGGGAAATGAACCATTTACAGCTTACCTGTCTGCATCAGAGACATAGGTGCCAAACCAGAGATACCTTTCCGGTTTCCCTTCCAATTATCCCAAGATGCACTTGAATTGGATTAGGGAGGAACTATGCTTCACATGGATGGGGAGCCTGTTCCACAGTCATGGTCACTCTATGTGTGTGTATGTATGTATATGGGTCTCCAATAAATCCTGCAGAGTTCACTAAAACATATTTGTATTCAATTATCTGCTCTACTGTAATCACAATAAACATTGTGGCATGCTAATTACTGCATAAGCAGCTGAATTGTATGCTAATCAACCAATCCAAGATGGAGGAGCTATTCAACAAGCTATAAAGCAATCATGTACACATTGTGTAACTTTCTGCCTTGCACTACAAAACCTACTGGAATACAGCCACGGAAACTACACTGGAGGGAAAGATTGCTAGGGGCTGCTGCTGCTCTTCTGCATGTGTATGTGCAACAGGTTCAAGTCTATGCTGCTGATGATGATGATAGACCACGGGAAAGGAGGAGACCATGTTTAACTCTTCATGGTCTGTGTGAGGTGGAAATAGTAGAGTGCTACAGGGTGGATAGAGACACATTCCAGGACCTTTGCAACCTCTGTTATCCTCACATGAGAGCAAGGGCATACCAAGGGGAACTAATACTTGTGGAGAACAAGGTATGTGAAGCACTTAAAATATTATATACATAAACATTTCAGAGACCCACAGAGGCCATGCTAGGAGTGTCACAAGCACCAGCATCCAGAATCCTACACCAGTTTCTGAATGTTGCACTGTAGCATGCTAGCAACAAGAAATATTCTCCCCCACCCCTGAGGATAGAGCTAGATATATACAGGATTTCTGCCATGTAGCACACTTTCCTGAAGTCTTTGGTACTGTAGACTGCAGACATTGAAATCAAAGCACCATCCGGGAAACAGAAAAGGGTCTACATCAACAGAAAGGGGTTCCATTCCATTAACTGCTAGGTCATGTGTAGGGATAAAGGAATCATCCTGAATGTGTGTGCTGGCAACCATGGAAATTACCACAACTCCTATATCTGTAACACCTCACAGCACTACCAGAGGTTTTCAAGGGGTGATGTGCCACAAGACCATTTATTGAGGGATGCAGGGTATACACTTGAACCATGGATGATGATGTCCATCAGAAATACACATAAACCCATGGAGGAATGTTATGATGCAGTAGATGCTCAAAAAGAAATATCTTAGAGCATGTGTTTGGACTGTTGAAGTCACAGTTTTGGTGCCTGGATACATTCGGGGGGAGGGGGGCTCTGTAGTAAAATCCCAGTACTTGCACTAAAATTATTACAGTCTGTGCTACCCGACAGAATATCACCCTTCAAAAACAGCTGCAGTAAGAACAAAAAGACTAGGAGCAAATGTTCCATTACCACTGGCAAGGTCACCACATCTATACTTAGGTAAGGAGTCAAAGGGGGACTCCACCCCAGCAGCTATGGGTGTAGGTAGATGTAAGCAAGCACAATATGCTGTCACCCTGGCCAAGATGCAATGGATAGTGCTCATGCTGGCCACCTAGGAGGTATACCTTTCCTCCTAAGCATACATACAGTAAAAGTGATGCCAGGCAATACTCACAATCTTTACTTACCCATGTAATGGCTGTGTACTGCTAACATCAGACAGAGTCAGCCCCAAATGACAACAGTTGTAACTGCCAGTCTATCAAGGCATACACTGAAACTGTAATAGAAAAATAAATGTGCAAGAGCATGAATGAATGGCAGATATCTGCCTAACTGGTACTTGTAAATGTAATAAGTACAATGTGTGTGAGTTGTCCAGCAATGCCATCAATATCTGACATAACAGACATCTGTAATATATACTTATACAGTTTATCAAATAACCTGACCCATGCAACTGAAATACCCACTAGAGAAAATGCATTCCAAAAAGCCAAAAAGTATACTTATCCCTACCCTCCCACAAGTGGAGTGTGAACCCCTTAGAAGTGCCGAATACTAAATTTTTGCCTTCATGTATCAAATGTAAACATAGTGTATCCATTACACCATTGTTAGGTGTTAATGGCTAACAGCTATGAATGATTACTCTGACTAAAGCAAAACACAGTAAAGCTCAGATACCCTTTACTGAAGTGGCTGTGTCAGTGAGGATATACTTACAAAGTGTGGAAGTAACTGCATTGAGCGTTTAAACAAAACCAAATACCCTACATGTATATTTTATTGGCATAATAACATAGTTTCCTGCCTTTAATGAAAACTGTTGTTGATTACCATGTATTTGTATCACACCTTGAAACAAAAATGAGAATATGCACTAGAGACTGCTTGTTTAATAGTAAAGCAGAGATAAGGACATGATTTCCAGAATACACAGAGAAGGCAGAACTGCAGTTTTGGAAACATGTTCTTAAATAATGTGTGATCACTAGTCCCACTAAATATGTTATGCAGACATTTACAATCAACTGAGAATGTCCGACTGTATGAACTGTTTAATATTGTGTGTGAAATGTTAATTGCTTGTATGGACATTGATTGCTATTGCAAAGCTGTGTCTGTGGCAAAGAGATATAACCCACTACAACTGTGTTGTGTAAGCACAGTAATCTGATGGTTCAAATCAGGAGCTGTCTAATTGTTTAACCTTTGTTCCCCTTTATTTTATGTTTAGTTTTTTCTTTCCACATATGTGGCATGTGGAATAGCGCAAACACAGTTAGCTGCTTAAAACTGAAAATTTAATTTCAGTCTCCTTACAAAGCATAAGCACCCTTAGTGGCATTGAATACAGGTCAGCAACTTGGATGATAATGACTGCAGAAATACCACCTGTTACCCGATTGCCTCTGAGCAACAGCGGCCTTAGATCAACTGGTGCCCTAGGCAAAAGGGCTCCATGGCACCCCCCATGACACCACCTGGTGTCCCCATCCTGGTCTACCGGCTACAGTGGCACTCTAGGCGGCCACCTAGTTGGCCTATGCCTAAGGCCGGCTATGCCTCTGAGACACTAGATGTAAATACATTGAGCTAAAAAAGAGAGAACATAGATAAAGTGGGGTTGGAGTCACACAGTAGCTGTTTTTTTACTGACGAAGGATCATGATGAGTAGTTACACAAATAATATATGTTTGCTATTGACTTTTATATTTGCGCATTACCTACCAAAGCGCAAACAGGGTACACTGTTTAAGAAAAAAAGTGAAAATTTTAATTTGGTTCACCTTGATTAGCGCAAACAGGCTCAGCAATTAGGTGTGGTCAGCAGCGCTCTGGACAGTACTGAGTGTGGAAAATATACCTGCTGCCTATGGGACATAACATGAGTGACCCAGGGTTCAAATGCAACGTACTCTACTTTTTAGTAAGGGTGTCTCACTGTAATTTTTCACAAAACTTTGATTATAAAAGTAATACAACATACCAATAGCTATGTAGAGCATATTGATTGACAAACAGGTATCATTACTGCTTATGCATATGCTTTTGTAGGTATCATATGTATAATGTGTGTAACTGGTTTAGCATGACAATGATGATTATGTAATGAAAAATGCAGTTGTATATCTATGATGTTCAAAATAGTTTGCTGACAATCATCTAGACCCCTCCTATAACCCAATAAAAACCTTAAAACAGAATTCATTGTGATGTATGTATCATTGCTCCAAACTCTATTACTAAAGTCATGCAAGTGTATCCATTTCCATTATATTTTCGTACATAGTCCTGCATCACACCTGAAGCCAGGACCTTTTAATGTCACTCACTTACAGACCTAATTGAAGTACATAGGTTCATAGGGTGGTACTAGGCTATCTGCCCAAGGGCCTATACAAGCCTAGCCATAACAATTCCCTGGCTATTTCTTCCCACAGTATTTACTTCCCTGGACCCCTGTCTGTGATGTGATCCCTGGGGTGAATTTCCTATCTCCCATCCAATCATCAAGGTTCCTTTGAAGAGGGCCAAAGAGGCGCTATGCTTGACATGTGTGGGCAGTCTATTCCAGAGTCTGGGGAGTCTCTGGGTCAGGAACCTGTCCCTCCAGCAAGTTTTGTTCATTGTGATGACAAGGTTTAGATCCCTGGAGCATGTGTCTTTGAGGGAGTGGGATTTCTTTAAGTGTAGCATGTCCAACAGCTCTGGGTTTGACATGGCTTTGTATGTTAAGCAGAGATCACCTCCGAGTAGACGATATGCGACAGAGTATAGGTGGAATTTTTTTAGATGGTCAATATAGGGCATCTGTTTTAGGCCTGTGATTCTTTTAGTGAGGTATTTCTGTGGCTTTTCCACTTGTTGTAGATGTCTTGAGAGGTACATACCAAATGGGGTGTTGTATTCTATAATGGGTCTAATGAGGGATGAGTACAGTGGGACAATGACCTCCTTTTTTCTGGATGAAAATCCCTTAGTGATGAGGTGTGCCACATAGAAGGATTTCCTGACTGTTGTGGTGATGTGGTTATTGAAGGTGAGACCACTGTCCACCTGTGTCCCTAAGTCTCTTTTCACACTTTTGGTGTTTAGTGTCCTGCCACCAATGTGGTAATTAATGGGTGCATGTTTTTTCCCAAAGGGGATAACTATACATTTCTTGGCATTGAACTTGAGCCCATGGCTCTGGCACCAAGCATCTGTTTCTGTAAGGCCCTTTTGTAGAATATACACATCATTTGGGGATTCAATAATGGCTCCTAGTTTGCAGTCATCTGCGAACTTTGTTAGCCAGCGTCCCTTAGTGTTGGCCTGTACTTCAGAGAAGTAGATGCCAAACAAGTGCGGTCCCAGGACTGAACCCAGAGATACTCCACTTGTCACTTGTCTGGAGCTGGATTTGGAGTTGGCTACTTTTAAAGTGTGGGTTCTGTCAGTAAGCCAGTTGGCAACCCATCAAGTGACATAGGAATTAATGCCCAGCTTAGTAAGTTTATCTATGATTCCAGAGTGGAGGATGGTGTCAAAGGCCTTGGTGAGGTCCAGATAGGCTGTGTGGACCACCTTACCCTTGTCCACAGCTCTGGAGACTGATTTGAAGAAATCAATCAGGCTCAGGAGGCAAGATCTGCCCTTCACGAACCCAAACTGCGTGGGGTCCAGTGTTTGAAGGTTGCCAATGTTTTTGTTTATAAGTTCCTTGATAATATGTTCCATGGCCTTGCAGATCAGGCTTATTAGACTGATGGGGTGGTAGTTCCTGGGATCCAAGGTGGATCCTCCCTTGTGGAGTTGGATAACTCTAGCTGTGCACCACTCAGTGGGCACGAAGCCTGAGGGGAGGCTGTGATTAAACATGACACTTAGGTGAGGTGCCAGTTCATTTTGTAGTTCATGTAGTACACAGCCTGGGATGTCGTCTGGTCCCACGGATGCTGTATTCTTAGCTTTGGAGAGTGCATTTTTTTACCTGTGTAGCTGTTATTACTGGAATTTGGCAATCTTTCGGTATTGAGATGGGCCCTTTAGGGGGTGATAGGGGGGTGAAGTTTGCACTGATTCGATCTGCCAGGATATTGGCAATATCCTTGGGATCAGTATATTTAATGCCATTCTGTTGTAGCTCAGAGCAGATCTGAGCATTGCCATTTAGATTCTTGACATAGCTATAGAATGCTTTGTGGTTGTCTTTGGAATCTTGAGCAATTTTATTTTTGTAACTAGCTTTGGAGGATTTTATGAGGGATCTCAGCTTCTTACTGAGGCTGTTAAGGGCATTTTTTGCATCCTGGGATTTTCTTCTTTTCTGCAACAGTTTCTTCCTTTTGTTGTAAAGTTTGTTTATGGCAAGAGACCACCAGATTGGCTTCCTTTTTTTGGAGGAGGGCGTCTTGGTTCTATTGGGGATGGCATGATTCATGCACTAGTGGATGTGCTCGTACAGTGCCTTAGTGTAGGATTCAGCAATCAAACTTTCAGTTCCCATCTGCATGGGTGTCATGAAGTTTGTCACTTCTGACTTGAGTAGCATGAAGTTGGCTTTGGAGAAGTTTTTTACAGCACTAGTCCCTATTTAATCTGTATATTTATAATGACCACAGTTGACAAGCACATCTTCTGGTGCAATGAGGAATAATCACCTGTGTGGAAATGTATGCATTCTCTTTTACATAGGTTTGAATCCCAGATTGTAAAAATTACCTTTAACATTGGATAAGTCCCCACAAAATGTGTGCAAGTCATCCCACTGATCCCTCCATAGTTGTGGCTTAAAAGTCAAATCATTTAGCATTTCAGTGTTGACCAGTGGACAAAGTGTGACCAGATATAGCAGCACACATGACATGAATCAATGTCAAATGCCACATCATCATTATTATTAGATAAACCCCCTTCCTCTTTGTTTGGCAATATTTATGTTAGTTTACCATCTTGCAAACGCAGTTTGCATGGCTGTGCATGTTTGGGAAGTGGTCATGAAACATGATATCACAAATTGGTGGGAAAACATTGCAACTGCTGTTGGAGGATCTTTGCAGACATGGCAGGAGATGGGAAGGGTGGTACCAAATTCAGGGCACAGAGGTGGGGTGTGGAGGAGTCAAAAATATTTGTTGCACTCCTCGTGAAGCACTATGGCCATAGGCTGCTGCAGGGGGACTATACTGGGTCTCATTATAAGGCTGAAGCATGGAGCAGCCTACCCAAGGCTGTCTTTAGTGTGACAGATTGATAGTCTTGCACATTCAACAGTTCCAGAAGTGGAGCTTGCTGATGATGTTCTCTGTGATAACAGAAGTATAGAAATAACACCTATGAGTAATGATGTGTACCACAGCAAACAAGGTGCTGCTAAAGATTAAATGTGGAATTGTGAGGGGAGTGGTTGATGATCACAGGTCTGTTGACCACAATCTTAGCCAGCAAGATGGTTATACATCACATGTAGTCTCGTCTTAATTTGTATACTCACAATTGTCCTGTTACCTTGACTCTCTGTTGTTTTGTATGCATTACAATGTTATTATTAAACCTTCTCTAAGATTTTACACATTTACACAAACCTAGCAGCCCTCTTTCAGCATTGCAGATCATGGACTTCACATTTTTGCTGGTTTAAAGCTTAGGAACTCTATGCATGATGTGATTGTTCACTCCTGAGCCCACAGCAACCAGGCATGAAAACTTCCTGCTTCTCTGTTAATTCCCTAAAGCCGCCTGATTTTATCCTTCAGCTGCATCAGCCTGCTGCAACTCCTGCAAGTCATTTCTGATAACTTCTTTAGGCAAACCACATTTATTGTGCAGAGCCCTACACAACTACCCCCCCCCCACACACACACACACACACCGACACACAGAACACTCATATAACAACTTCCATCACCTCTGCCTTCTTTCTTCTGCTTTTTTACCATGGCCTGGTTTCTGTACCTTAGTGCATCTCTCCGTCTGAATAAGGTCAGGGTGCATCTAAAACAAAACTCAGTTAACGGTACAACAAAATAGAGCTCTTGCATGAATGCAGATGCAGAAAGTCATATATAAAAGTACTGCACAAAAGCTAATTCTATCAGTAACACTTCTTGCAAAGAAGATAAAAAAGCTGCAAAACTGAAATTTAATCTTGAGGTTAAAGAGTTTACACATTTACATATGCGCACTTCTTCTGTGATCATCAGAGGAAGATAAAGGGTATAAATATGTCTATAAAACTGAGCACAAAAGGTTTGAGATGTACAAAATGTTTCATCATGAAGTATTTTGCATACTATATGGGTATGAAGAAAGCTGTTAACCAGAACAAAGCACCGGGTCACTCTAGAAAAAAAGCTGATAGCATGTAGTGGTTCTCATCTGCTTAAAAATAAGGCATATAATTGAAGTTGCATTAGCGAACAATAATGTGCCCTTATCTTTTCAGGCCATCTTGCTATAGTCATTTATGTGGGTTTCTCTTAACATTCATTTTACTTGACTTCCTAGACTTTTTTTTACTTCCTGCTTAAGACCTTAATATGCGTGGTGGTGCTTGAGGTGAAGGCTGGTTTGATATTGAAGGTTAGAACTATCTCCTGTTCAGTCATGTCTCTGTACTATCTCCTTGGTTGATTATTGTGTGCAGTTTGGTTTTGAAACAAAAAAACTTACACATTTCTTTAATTGTGAATCCATGCTTCGTGCCCTTAAAAGAAAACTCTTGTGCTGTGTGTCAGACTGAAATATATACTTATCTCTGTAAATTATATAGTACACCATTCTAGTACTTAAGCTGATTTTTCTTCACAATTTATAGTTACATAATATTTTGAAATAAAATGCAATAGAATAATAAAATATTTTATTTATTTACTTAATTACAAATTTTAATTTGTTAACTAGATAAGAGGGGTAGTCTGTGGACCCTTCTGAGTTATGGCCTAGGCCGAAGAGAAGGCAAACATCAGTATTCTAAGAACTGAATACAGTTATACAATTATGAATGCAGAAAACAGTATACAGTTCGACAAGAATACTGAACTTAAACTTACAAATAACAAATATGCAGTTTTGAATTAGGAAAATGACTTACAATTCAGCATGTGTACATACAGTAAACACACATTCCACTGCTCAGGTTCAAATGTAGAAGGGTATGTATATGCTTAAAGGAGTGCCAGTGGGGATTTTAAAGGAAAAGGAATAATTTGCTAATATTTCTTGATTTACTGTCAGAATGGAATGCATTATGATGAAGGTTATCAGTAATATATCCTGAAAATACTGCCATCCGTGGAAGCATATTATTGAGTACAGTAAATTACATCTTTCAAGGATCAATATCATAGGTTCATAGGTTCTCAAGTTCACACTATGTTGTGACTCTGGTGGACCATTTGTAGGCCAGCTACATGATCCCACCCTAAACTTACCAAGACTTGAAATAAATAGCAGACCCCCCCCCCACAGGATAAATTACTTTTAACCTAGTTACATGCCCTTTCCATATTGGCTTTAGGGGCCAGCCTGGAAGTATATATGATTGCTTATCCAGTCATCCAGAAGGATCACAGAACTACTTTGTTTTACATCCAGTGGGAATCTATTACTTAAACAGACATATTATCTGTCATAGATATCTATCACACTAGTAGATCCTATTTAGGAGGATGTCCAGACCTCTTGAGCAGGTGTTCAGAGACTTAATTGTTCTGTGGATATGAATGAGTTTGCAAAGGACTGATTCTATGAGGCTCTGTAAACTAGGCAGAGGTCCCCTCTCGGAAGTTGATAGGACACAGAACAGAGTAAGGGCACTTTAAGGCAGTCATGATAGCTCAAGCTGGGCATGCCCTTGATTGCCTTAGTAAAGAAATACTGTGGCCTCTTGAGCTGGTTCATGTGCTTAGATTGGTACTTATAAAAAGGGGTAATATGTATAATTTGCCTGATATGGGAGGGGTAGAGGGGGTGATGACTTCCCTGGTTCTAAAAGATATATCTTTAGTAATTGGGATACTTCATTTTCAATGGAAGTGCCCAAATCTGTATTGGCTATGTCAATTTTTAGGGGGGTTATACCCAATGTGATAGGAGTAAGGTACCTGGGTTTGCCAAATAATAAAATGCTATATATCTTGGCATTCAGTTTGAGGTAATCTTCTAAGCATCATTTGTTGGTGAGTATTGGGGGTTAGATTGTTTTTTTTTGTTTGTTTGTTTTTTTCTTTATTTATTTATTTACTTATTTATTTAGTTTCAGGGTTCTCTGATTTTGTGACCTTTTGATACCTGATCCTGTGTAATTTATATACGCTATATTCGTTTATCCTTTACTTGCATTGCAGTGATAAAGCTGTGTTTTTGCCAAAACCAGTTTGTTGTGTTTAATGCTAAATATATCCGCTTTCATTATTGGTATCATGTGCTATATTTCTGCTGTATTGCTTAGAGCATTGTTTGTGCATCATTCAGTCTGGCTTTGTTTCTTTTGAAAGCTTAAACATTTAAATAAATAATTATTTAATGAAGTGTCGGACTTGAGATGTCTACCATTCTTTACCCTTGACTTTCCAGTTGGATTCCATGCATATTTCCTTATTCTTGGGGTATACAGTCTACCTAAACAGAAATGCAAGTAATTTTACAAGGTAACCATTTGAAATATTGGGACCCACTAGAGTGAGTCACAAAATATGGAGACTGAATGGCCAAAATACTGGGCTTACATATATTAAGTCTGAGATGCCATTTTTCAAAATATTCCCTTTTCTCTTAGGTATGGTAATCTCAGAGTTTTTAAGGAGATGATCAATCATCAGGATTTACTCTTCTGGTGTATTTTCTGTCTTTTATTTCAGCATGTTGGCACTTGACATTTTGAGTGCTGACATTTCAGTAGGAAGCCATTGTACAACACTGGTGTCAATTCCACAATTCCAAAAGACTTGCTCTCAGTGTAAGTGATCACATACACAGAAAGCAGGCTGAGAGCAGGTGTTTTGGAATCTGGTTCTCATAGTAACCCTGTTTATTGGTAGGCCTTACACTGAAGTAAGTCAATTATACTGAGAGAAGGTCTTTCGAAATATGGACAGATTTATACTGAGAACAGCTCTTTTGGAGTCTAGCCCATGGAGTGAGATGAGTGTGCTCTGAAATTAGGAAAAAGACAACATTGTTATGCACATCTCTGATATCAAAGAGGTGTATGTAATTTTGTTATGTTATAATTTTTGTTATGCACTGCTTAGATCTTGGGTTTTTAAGAGTAAAGCCACCCTGCCCTGCCCACCTTAATCATGTTTGCTAATGCTAACCATAACCCTAAGCCCAACCCTGCTCCTAAATTTAACCCTATACATTATGTTACTAAAAACCCCTTCCTTAGCTGTATCACTACCAAGATGGCACTCGTTCTCAGTTTTGTAGCTGGGGTCTACTGGTATAGGGCTTTTGTAGTGGAGAGAAGTAGTCTGTGTTTTGTGATTCACTCTTATGAGTCATTCAGTGTTTTGTGATCCTATCTTTTTTGTTCTACCATTTATGATTCTCTCTCTTATGAGTTTTCAAGCCTTTTGCCACAAAAATAAGACACAAAATATGGGGTCTATATTAGAACACTGAACATTTGAAATTTTGGGTGTTCTAATATCGACCCGTTTTCAGCAACCGCTGAAAATATCAAAGTAACAGGAAACCAAATTCTTTCCTAGGAAAAGGATTCGGTTGTCCATTTCTGTTGCTTCGGTATTTTCAGTGCTCTGGTGGAAAGTTACGGGTCAGGTTCAGGTAACTGTGCGATTGTGTGGACATGGGAGTTAGGGCAGGTTAGGTGTATTAGGGTTACGGCGCGGGTCAGGTAAGTGTGCGATTGTGTGGACATGTGGGTTAGGTGAGTTAGGGTTAGGGTGCAGGTGAGGTGACTGCGATAGTGACGGACCTTAGGGTAGGGTTTGGGTTAAGGTAAGTGAATAGTTAGTGGTGTATGTATAGTTTAGTGTAGGGTTAGGTGTACGAGTTTAGGTGTATATGTGTGTAGATTACTGTTTGTTTGGTGTGCTTGTGTTGTGTGTATGTGTTTTGGAACAGTGAATTTTTTCCCTAGGAAAAAATTTGCTGTTATGAATGTTTGAAGGGTTTTTTTTTCGATTTCTAGGGTTCGATATTAGAACACTCGACATTTTGAATGTTTGGCGTTCTAATATAGACCCCAAAATATGTGCATACTGTTTTTCACCTACTGCCCATAGTGACCATTTTATATAATAGAAAACCAAAGAAAGAGCACTAATGTTGTGAGTCCTCAGATAAAAGTTATTGCAGATAAGGTTTAGTGCTTTCGTCAATACCAGTTGACTTCATCAGAACAATAAAAAATCAAACAGAATAAATTTAAATACTGCATACATTACAGTGACTGGTTCTCCCTTCCCCCAATAATTGAACAATGTGTCATTAGTTCATGAATATCCAACTCAATTCATGAATATTAAGTACATGTTAGTTAAAAACAATACTAAAAACTTGCTCTATTAATTTTATATTATACATTTTACAACAAAAAGAGATTTGATCAAAATTTTCATAATTGCAAAGGCATATTAAACAACCCCACACAATATATATTTTTTTAAATATTAAATAGTAAACCATTCAAACCTGTCCTGCCTTTTCTTTTAAAATTGGCAGGATGGTCAAATGGTCATTTAAGCCTGGAGGGAAGTTTGCAGCTAGTCTTAATTGCCATAATAGTTATTTTTTTGTTTAAGACATTTTGCCAATCCCCCCCCCCCTAGCTTTAATGTAGACAAGATCAAGGATTGCAAATTTAAAACCACAAAAGTCAGCACATTGTGTACTATGTTTATATAAAGCATTAGTTTCCTTTTTATTTTTCATGTCGTACAAATGTTCATATATCCTAGTTTTGAATAACCTCTCCGTCTTTCCAACATAAAATGATGTGCAAGTATTACACCTAGCATAGTACACCAGCTTACTGGAAAGACAATTACCCCTTCTCAAAAATACAGTACCTTTGTTTTGATTATCAATGTTGAGAGAACTATTATGTAAAGTATATGAACAATAGGAGCATCTGCCACAAGGCCTGCTCCCATTAAACTTCACCTGTACACCTTGATTGTTGGTTCCCCTTTCCAGGACTGACTTTATATTGGGTCCTATTTTAGTTGAAAAAATAGGTTTATCACCTACTACCTGGAAAACTTCACTGTTGGTTTTAATAATATTTTATATAATAGAATTTACCACAAACTGAACTTGAAGGTCTTGAAGTCTCTCCTGTCCATAAACAGATTATTGTATCTTTCAAGTTATGTAATATTACTAAATCTTCATAAATCTCCCTGTGTTTTTCAACCACTGAGTTTTTTGTCTTTTGTTGAACTGGCATGGATTTCTAAAGCCAGACTACCCTTGCAGCTTCACAAATCAGTATATTAAACGATCAAACAGAAAATATTCTAATAAACAATAACAACATGGACACATAATTAATGTATTGTCTCACACAATACAATGCCTCGACTAATTCCATCAAAGAATAAAACCAAACAAACCATAAAAATAGCTATATTTAAAAAAAAAAAAAACACACGACAAAAAAACACAAAACTCATCATAACATACTTTTAAAACATTCATTATTTAATTTCTTGCACCTTGATGTAAAAATGCTAAAATACATTCTGTTTTCTATGAAACAAATATTGCTTAACATTATAAGCCTATATACCAGATACTAATGCTTGCTCTAAAGTAGCAGCTTTCAACTCCCTCACATATGCCTAGCTATAGGGCTCACTATACTTTTATTCCTAATATTCCCTATATGTTCCTGCAACTAACCTAAAATTTTCTTTTTATCTCACTTTTATAAATTAGATTGCAGCAACATTTTGTTGAAATAAATCATTCCTTCTGAATTACAAGTACATTTTATTATTTTCCATTGATATAATCAAGTTTTTCTCAGCTAAATGGCATATAGAACAATTCCCACACCTTAAGTACCAGATTCATCTGTCAAACTTAACTCGACATTGCATGCTGTTTCTTATACTTATTTCTCATTAAATGTTATTTTAATTTTCTTTCCTCTCTTGTATGACAAACATTTATTCCTCAGAATAGGCTCTCAGCTTTGGGCCATCTCCTGTTTGGTACACTTTTCTCAACCCTTCAAGACAGCACTTCTGGCCGATGGTTAACTAAGTTTGCAGATGGCTGTAGATTGGGTGCTGTTATTCGATATTCACTTGACTCACAATTGCTGCAGCACAGCTTAGACCATGTTAACAACTGGTGCAAGGACAATGGCCTCAAACTAAATGTAAAAAAATGTAGCACAGTTTATTCTGGTAGACATAACAATTTCATTTACCATATAGGATATGTGTCCCTCTAATCAGGCCCTGTTATAAGGGATCTGCTTACTCTTGCTGATAATTTCTTATCATTTGACCATCATGTCTCCACAGTACTTATAGGTTCTAAAAAACTTTTATCTGGCTCATCTAATTTATTTCCAGGGGCATCCCCACTAGATCCAAAGAAGTCTTAATGGATCTTTACTCATATCTTTTCAAACATATTATTGAATATAATGAACCTTTTGCCATGTATTCATCTAAGCATATCACACAACTTAAAAGACCTCAAAAATCCAGAACTAAAAAGATCAGTGGCCTGAAAACTCTTAGTTATCATGAGAGACTGGCAGTGCTTTCTCTGTACTCAGTCTGTTGCAGACTCCCCCATGGTGAGCTGTGTCTAGTCTTTCAGGCCATGAAAGGTCCATCCATATTTCAGCTCCTTTTCCTTCACAGAACTAATGGTACAGCAAATAGTCCATTAAGGGAACTAATGGCGTCCAAATGGAGAGAGGAAAAGTCAGTAAGCAAGGGAGAGTAGTAATGCTGAAACTGAATTCATCCTCAAGTCTTGGTGACTACCTTCAAGAGGTGGACCCTGTTTTTCACAAAATCTCACCAAGATGACACTGATATATAGACTATATTTATATAGCATATATCATGGACAGAAGTAGGTTAAAAATTAAAAAAGATAGCTGGGTGCACAAGACCCAGGATAAAAAAGTGCCCAATCCTGGTAGGCACACTGGTGCCAGGACTGGAAAAGATGATAGTGTAGAATCCTCAAAATATGGAAGCATTCCTACCATGGGGCCAGGCCAGGCTCAGGAGGAGGATGGCCCCTCTGTTGTAGAAGGAAGTAGTAGTCCACAAAAATCACAAAAATTGATAAGCCAAAAAAGAGCCATAAAATAAAGTGGACTATTGAGGATAAGAAAGAAATTATGTGTTGTTACTATTATGCAAAAAGCCGGGAATCTCCAGGCACAAGATATAAAAAATGATTAAGAGAGAAATTAGAGGAAATAAAAATATTTCCATGAGAAAAGCTGTCAAAAGCTTCAAATAAAATGTTTTATTCAGTAATGCAAGAGAATTGTGAAAAGCAGTATATAGATCAAGAAACATTGATCTGTTTGGAAAAAGAAGCATCTGAGGAAGTGTGAAAATATAAACAACAAAACCTAGAGATTTTTGAAAAATATAAAAAAGAAATATGGACATGAGAAAGAAAGAGAGATTTGATATGGTGCAATATTTATCTAAAGGAGAAAGCCAAATTAATCAATGTAAAGAAAACAGCCAAAAGATATTCAGAGAGAAATATAGGCACAGGCATCCGGATATGGAAAATTTCACAATAAAGAAAATAATATCATGAAGACGGAATGTAGAAAGGAAGATTAGTAAAGTAGAAGTTTAAAAATAGAAGGTGAATATATGGAGCACCTACAAAGTGAAGGGTGTAGAAGGTCTAACACAGGCTACATCACACCAAGATGGAGCGAGTCCCCAAAGTAAGGAGAAGCAGGAAGATCAGGAGACAGCTGAAGAATAAATGTGGACATGGGAAAGAAAAAGAGATTTAATATGGTGTAATATTTATGCAAAGGAGAGAGCAAAACTAACCAATACAAAAAGAGCAGCACCAAAGATATTTGAAGAGAAATACAGGCAAAGGAATCCAGACATGGAAAACATTACAATACAAACAATAAGAAGACAAAGAGGAAAAGTAGAAAAGGAGATTAGTAATGGAGAAGTTAAATAAATAGAAACTGAGGTTATGGAGTACCTGCAAAGTGAAGGATTCCGTGTAGAAAATCTAATTCAGAAAGCACCACAACAGGATAGAGCAATGGATATCCAAATTAAGGGGAAACCACTGGAACAGGAAGCAATCAGTCAGGTGCCATATGAAGATATTTTGGAGCCTTCCACAAGAAACCAGTATAAACATTCACTTGAAGCTGAACAACAAGAGAAGGAAAAGGAAACTGTAGAAACTCTGATGCAGTCAATGTTGAGGAGTGATAGGCCAGTAAGTTCCCATATGACAGAGCAATGGACAGTACAGGATGAAATTGAAGAAAATGTGCCACAGGAAAATGTTATAGAACTTTATATAGAATGCCTGCAGGAAATGGAAAATAAAAAATGCACCCTCAGTTTAGAAGAAAATGAGCTAAGAGAAGAGTTGCTTGATTTCATAGATATAGATAGACATATTAAGATCAATGAAAGAAATAAACTGCAGAAGGTCAATGTCTTTCGGCTTTTCCCGGTTAGGGGTTGCCACAGCAGAACTCCGATCCGCTAATGATTGGCAGTTGATTTTTACATACCGGCTTGCCAGGCCTGATGCACAACCTTCAACGAAGGTATGCCCATTCACGCATGGCTCCACACAGAAGATGCTCTAGCTGAGAATCGAAACAGACAGCGTCTTACTGTGAGGCGACAACGCTACTGCAGCACCATCACTGCAAAAGGTCAATAAAACCCAAAAAGTTAGAAGTTTGATAAAACAAATGAACACAGTAATTAGGACTGTGCATAGAGATCCATGCACTATAACAGAAGTAAACAGGATATATTACTTTGCAGCTAAATTAATAACTGATAAATTCCTACAGCAAGAACGCAGGGCAGTGAGGGAAAGGAAGAGGACAAATCGGATACCATCATAGAAGTATCGAATTAAGGAAACTATAACGCAGTCAAGGTAAGAACTGTCACTGTTAGAAGGGTATAGAAGAGGGACGAGATCAACAAAAATGCTAAGAAAGATCGACATAATAAAAACAATCCTCAGTATTAGAAACGACCAGGATCTGTCATGCACTATCACAAATAACAAGCAAAAAAATCTCAGCACAGGCATAGAAAATCTTAGAAGATACACAAATAAATATAAAGGGAAAGTACAAAATAAGCAATTTATTGCTGACCCAAAAAAGTTTTATAGAGAATTGGGAAACAAGGTAAAAGGAATTGAAAAACCACCAAAAAAAGAACAAATAGATACATTTTGGAGAAGTATTTATGACGATCCTGTGGAATATAACAAAGATGCTAAATGGATCGAAGAAGTAAAAGAAAGAATAAGAAGTTTAAATGTACAGGATATGAAATGGGATGAAGTAACGACCAGAGAAATTGAAACAAAGTTATGAAAAGCCTCCAATTGGAAAACTTCAGGCCAAGATGCAGTACCTAACTTCTGGTTAAAAGTATTAATATCTTTGCACAAAGATTTAGCTATGAGAAAGAACTATTTATACATGCAACCTGGACAGACACCAACCTGGTTAATAACAGAACAATGCTACTACTTAAGAGTGAACCTGCAAGCTACCCTAAAAACTATAGACCAATAACTTGCCTTCCGATGCTGTATAAACTATGCACTGGAATTGATGTAGACAGAGTGTATAGTCATTTAGAAGAAAACTCAATAATGGCAGTAGAACAAAACGGTAATAAAAGAAATTAATATGGAACAAAGGATCACATGTTGTTAAATAAAGTCATAGTGGAGAACTGTAAAAAGGAGAAGAATCTAAGTATGGCATGGGTAGACTACAAAAAAGCATTTGATAGTATCCCACATTCATGGATAAAAGAGTGCTTAAAAATGTATAAGATACACCCTATACTGATCAGCTACATTACAGTGACCACGAAAGAGTGGCAGACCACTTATCAGTTAAGCCATGATAAAGGAATCTCTCAAATTACTTCTCTCCTCCCACTGGCTATGCTCCTGTACCCTAACATATAACCCCAACGCCAGACTTCTCTCTCTGCAGTCTCAACTTTAACTATTCTATTACAAACATCTCCTCTCCTTCATCTCTACAATACTGACCTCTTGCTGTCTCTTTAACTTGGCTCTTTCTTCCTATAGCCCTGCTGTTACCTCCTTTCTACCCTGTAGTCAACCCACTCTGCTAAAAACATTACTACAGAAGTATTTATTCTCGTGTTATTTAAATACTTGTCATCTTTACTGCCACATTTATACCTGATTGCAAACATTATCTCTATTTTTACTATTTATTTTTTCTTTAAATGTGAATGTACTTCTCATATCATTCTGTTCTATGTATTACTATTTTACTTTTAATGTAATTAATGTGGAACTTTTTTTCCCGGGCCTCCACTGAAAATGGACTCTTTATAGGCCCAGTGGACTTTCCCGGTTAACAAATGCAATAAATAAATAAAGAAAATAAATAAATAAAGGACAAATTATTATTCCAGGGATAAAAATTAAAAGGGAGATATTCCAGGGTGACTCTCTGTCACCGCTGTTATTCTGTCTTGCCCTTAACCCTTTAAGCTGTTTGCTTAACAGCTTATGCCATGGCTATAATTTGGCTCCTAGAAAAGAACAAAGTGTAAAGACTTCTCATCTTCTCTTTGTCAGTGATTTAAAACTGTATAGTTCATCAGATGAGGAACTGAAAGCACAACTGCAAGTTGTTAAAACATTTTCAGATTATATAAGAATGTCATTTGGTCTTGATAAATGTGCAAAAGCAACCTTTAAAGCAGGAAAGCTGCAGCACCAAGAAAACATCAGTTTGGGACAATAATGTGATATAAAATAACTTGAGTAAGAAGGAATGTATAAATATTTAGGAACTGATGAAGGATCAACAATAAAACATGAAAAAATGCAAATAAAACTTAGTAAGAAGTATTTTAGAAGACTTAAATTAATCCTGAAAACAGCGTGTACATCTAAGAACAGAATCCAAGCTATAACCAATTTGCTCTTCTTCAGTTTTGGAGTGATTGACTGGCCCCAAAACGTGCTGGAACGATTAGATAGGAAAACAAGAAGGATGCTTCATGCTCACCAAATGATTTATAAAAATCATTGCATACCAAGATTAGATATTCCCCATTCTGAAGGAGGGATGGGCCTCCTTGAAATTGATTACATGTATAGATCTGCAATTGTGGGACTCCACACAAATCTGCTGACCTTACAAAACCCAAACATAGTGAAAGTTTTGAAACATGAGGAGAATAAATCTAAAATGACTTCTTTGCTTATTCTAGCAGAAGCATTTCAGCATCAAGCAGGAATGGAAATCAAACCAGAAGTAGACAAAAATCAGGCAGTGACTAAATGTGCCAAAAAAAAACAAAGAAAGAATATAAGTTGAAGGACCAGATGAGAAGGCAAGAAATGTGGAAAATGCATAAATATAGTTGCAAGTATAGAAAACTTCAGGAAGAACCTCATGTTGATCAGGAACAAACACGGGAATGGTTAAGGAGCGGCGAATTTGAACCAAGAGACGAAAGGTTAATATTGGTGGCCCAAGATAGTGGGCTGCATACTCATTGGTTTACAAAGTCCATTGAACATGTAGGAGAAACAGACAAATGTAGGTTTTGTAAAACCGAATTGAAAACAGTCGCACACCTTGTTGCTGGTTGTGACATACTATTGGCAGAAGGACTGTATACTGAAAGGCATAATAATGTGGCAAGATTGTTGCACTGGGGATTGTGTAAACATTATGGTATTGATGTGGCTGAAAAACAGTGGAAATATGAGCCACAAAGCATCATAGAAAATGATGAAGTTTACATCACATGGGATCACCCATTACCAACAGTCCAAAAGATAGATGCTAGAAAACCAGATATAGTGGTCCAAGAAAAGAAGACAAAATTAGCATTGATCATTGAAATCACCACACCCAGTAACTACAGTGTCTTGTGTAGAGAGAGACACAGTCATAAAATATCAGGATTTGCAAGCAGAAACGAAAGCAATGTGGAAGAAAGATACCCAGACAGTTCCAATAGTAGTAGGAGCAACAGGTCTTATAAAAAAGAATCTACAATCATATTTAGATATGTTGTCAATACATGTAACCCTGTATGAATTGCAGAATGAGACATTAATGGGCACATTGCAGGTGCTACGAAGAGCACTTTTGACTGACATCAAAGATTGAAACAATACTAATTTCATGAACGTTAATTGTATTTTGACTTAGGAATGGGGTCCATTTCCGTCATGGTAGTAGAAGCACAAAAGATTTGGAGAAATTAAAGAAGAAGAGAAATAAACCTTCATTGGCAGATAAATAAGACACATTGCCATGACAGATTCATATCCCAATGTGTCCCTCACCTCTGGAACAAATTTTCACTGCATGTCAAGCTGAGTATCTTCCCTGCCACTTTCAAGGTAAACCTAAATAATTGTATAGGGAGCTTCAAATTCTAACTCGGTCTATCTTACCTTGCCCTCCTTTGGGGTAGAGATACATGTTAACTAGAGTTTTAGCTAGTCTTGAAATGGTCTGCAGACTAACTAGTAATTTCCTATGAACCTATGAACTTTTGAACCTTCTTCAACTCATCACTTGTTAAAAAAAATCTCAGCCATCCTTAATAAGTCAAATAAATCTACCAGTCAATTTTTTTTTATCTATAGTTATATAGCTATATTTATAGATATTTATCTACAGATTAACTTGTATCCACCATATCTTATTTATCATACTCACAGCTCTCATTCTTACATAGTCTGATCCCTGGTTTACTTTATTATTTTCTTTTCTGAATTCTTTACTATATTAACATCATATGCTATACTTATAAGATTTGTAATCATTTCTTTTGCATCCTTTAAAAAGTCAGTCACATGAATACATATTTTTTCTTGCTCTTAGTAGCTTCCCATATGGGAAAACTGCTATAATATGAGGAGAAGTGCTTACACTCAATGGCATATTATTACTCAATGGCTTGCTGTGCAACACAATTTCAAACATTCTTACCTAGAGTTCCTATTGATGTTATTTCTAAATTAATATTCCTCTGCTAGATTTCACACTCAGATTTTAAATTAAATATATTTTAATGCAAATCGTCCCTAAATGTCCCAGCTTCTTTTACAAAAAAAAAAATCAAATAATCTAAACTATTTTATAACTCAAGCTTGAGAAAGTCTCAGAATTTATATGCATATATATATATATATATATATATATATATATATATATATATATATATATATATATGTATATTTATATATATTTATATATATATGTGTGTGTGTGTGTGTGTGTGTGTGCATGTATATATATATATATATATATATATATATATATATATATATATATATATATATATATATGTGTATAATTTGCTATCATACTGGCAAACAAATTAGCATACAGAGCAGCAAAAAAATGTGCCCCACATAGTTGTACCTACCTTTTATCTGTATAACTCTCCTACAAACATAAAAGTATGAGTTAAATCAAACTCCACTCGCTCACAAACAAATTGTGCTGAACTTGCAAAATCTAAATATTTATTTAAAGCTTCTAAACCATGTTCATGTGAATGTTAGTATATAAAGAACTGAAATCAACAGTAAGACAAAATATACCCTGTTGCTGTTTAACATGACTCAAATTGTGTAAAAGTTGGCACTTTTTTAAAATAATTCAATAGTTGTAAAGCATCGGGAGATAAAAAAATGCATCATTCTACTTATGGTTCATAAATCAATAACCCACCATCAGCAACTGCCAATCACACCCACTCCTTTCATCCTACTTTAGTTATAGATCCGGGTAAGTCACTTGGTCAGGAATATAAAGTAGGCACAGAAAGGATGTGGAAATCAAAGTTTGGATTGTAGAAAACAGCTTTTAGCCTTAATCATGTGCATTAACTGCTGGATTATCAAACCTGTGGCCTTTTGCTCTTCCATCAATCAAATAGATATGCTACCTGTTGAACCATTCACATCCCTTAATGTTTCTAGTGGGAATTGAACTCAGAATCTTCTACATGTAAAGCAAATGTGATTACTACTACACTACAGTATCCACCATACATGCTGCATTGCTGCTGTTGTTTTTGATTAGCTCATATAAATCAGCCGCCATGTATTGAAGGTGACAGGGCACTTTTACTGGAGTGAATATTGTATATATGAAGTTCATCGTTAGTTGTAATATGTGCATGTTTTCTTTGCTTACATAGTGTTCCTTGTAGAGTCATATATGTGTACTCATTTTTATTTTTATTTATAATGTTAATTTTGTGTAACTAAGTATAGTGTGTCTGTTGTTTTACTCCTAAGGCCTTCCATGTAAAAGAGCTTTGGCTAGTTGTACCTCCCAGTCAGAAAACAATACTTAAGTATAACTTTTAAATTTTTTTGTCTTGAAACTTAACCTATTGCTAAAATATTGGCGTTATTCCTTGTATGTTCATGTTGATATTCATCATCTTGGCATTGTAACTGTTTTACTGTTTGTGCTGGTCTGCCATCATGTGCAACAGCAACATTATTCCTCAGTCACAAAGAAGCTTCTGTACATACCTCCCAACCTGTTAGCATAAGAAATCTGGACAAAGTCTAAACTAATCGGGGACAAAGGCCCAAAAATAGGGGCACATTTTAAATATTACTCATGTAAACTTAGAACATTGCCAGAATAGCAGCATTTGTGTTAGCATGCATTTTTTAAAGGATGAACCATCTGAAAGTCAAATGCATATCATTATTTAATGAATTGTATTCTTAATTCTAATTGTATATCAACATGTATACATTGTTCCTGGATGTAAATAATCATTTTGTATTTGGTATAATGTTGCTTACTAGTAACTTGAATCTGTTAACAGTCGTTATGTAAATGTATCTCATCAATGTATATGTGATATGACATGAAAAGGGGCACTCCTAGGCCCAGTTGACTATCCCGGAAAACCAATGCAAGTAAGTAAATAAATAAATAATAGTGGTTTTCTAGAAAATTGCAGATTTTATGAGGAACCAACCAAAAATATGAAGTGAAAATCTGGACAGTTGAGAGGTCTGCTTCTGAAGGTTTGCAACATCAAAGCAAACCCATATGTAAGTCACTAGACACAAAAGTAAGATCAGTATGTACAGTAAAAGAATATTCAAGGTGGCATGCCTCCAAAAAGAAAATTCCAGTAATTAATTTTCACGAGAAGATGCATCTTATTACATTCTACTACATAAGTTCAAAATCCTAGCTATTTTTTTCTGTACTAACAATCTCTTGTTCTTCCTTTTACGTTGTGGAAATTAACATACTCAGAAAATGTTGCAGCAGATATGATAAACATATCAGGTATGTGGGGAGGAGGGGGTGAAGTTACTCCTGAGAGTACTCATTAAGGTGTGGAGACAAATATCTATCCTAGATAACTGGAGAATAAGCATTCTAGTACAGTGCATGTGAGTAAAGGGTATATTTCAACTGAGGGCAGTTCAGAGATATCAGACACCTGCCACCCTGCATGAAAGTGTTAGAATGGGTGACTGATAAAAAATATCAAGGGTATGAGAGACTTAAGATGTGAGACAAACAGCTTGGATTCTAATCAGTTTGCTGTGCAACTGGCCTGATGTTTGCAGTGAGACATGTAGTGGAGAAGAACTTAGAGGTGAGGGAAGAATTCAGATGGGCATTTCTGGACATGGAAAAAACATATTATAAGTTCCAAAAAGCTGATTTGGGCAGTCATGTGATGATCTGAAGTCCTGGAAATGCGGGTTGAATTGGTACAGGCTATGTAAAAGGGTCCATGTACACAATTGTGAATAGTGTTTGAAATAAGAGAGGGATTCCAAATGGGAGTAGAAGAAGCTGAAAGTTTTGATGAAAGGGAAAATAATGTAATAGGTTAACAGCATCAAGTATCTGGAAGGTATGGATGAGGATAAGGGAATTATGACTGAGGAAGTCAGAGTTAGAGTCAGAGGTACTACATTTAACAAGAACACTCTGCCAGGAGTAGTATGAAACTGAAGAATGCAAAGAAACCAAAAAGCAAGGTGTTCAAAATAGTGGTGTGATTAGTTCTCCTCCATGACACAAACCCGTAGTCAGTGAAGGCAGAGCAGATGCGGAAACTTGAGGTGATGGAGATGAATTACCTGAGACAGGTATTAAGATGCACACTTTTGGAAAGATGAAGAATTGAAGACATCAGAGCTGAGGTAAAAAAAATCCCAATTGTGGGGAAGGTCAAGGATAAGAGATTGTAATGACTCAATCGCATGTACATGAAAGCAGGAGGTAGCATAGTAAAGCAGATCTATGAGAAATGGGAAGATATCAAGAAGGGACAAGCATCTCCAGTGAAGAGATGGATGGATTGCGTGAGAGAATATGTACAGCAGTCAGGCATAACTGACAAAACAGGACAATGGCACTGAATCAAGAAAGGTGCCGACATTTTATATGGTACCCTGGACCAAATCCAGTTTGGTTTCACCAAAGGAATCACATGTCTGCTGAACTTGGTGGACTTTCTTGAGAAGGTCACCAAAGCAATGGATGAGGGCACAGCAGTGAATACTGTCTACCTTGACCAGGCTAAGATATTTGATAGAATACCCCACTTGGGCATTGTCAACAAACTCATACAATTAAGCATAAACCCCTGTGTAACTCAATGGAGAGCCAGCTAACTCACAGACAGGACACAGTAAGTTAGGATTGGGCTCTGAGCTGGTTCTGTTATTCTTTAGCATCAAGTTTTTGGAAGTCAATGTCAATGGCCTCTGTCTTGCCAAGTTTGTAGATGACTGCATGCTAGGATTCATCATAGATGCCTTCCAAGACACCGACATCTTACAGGAAGGCCTAACACAGACAAATGATGGTGCCAAAGTGAGTGCTTTAAACTCAGTGCCAAGAAATATATAATAGTGCATTCTGAGAATTGTGCTACTCAGGGAAACCACTTAACTGATAAAACAACTCTAAAAGTGGGTACAGTCATAAGGGATTTTTGGACTCCTATAGACAGGAACTTGACATTCGACCAACATGAGTCTAAGGTTGTAAGAAAATCATTCTGTGTCACTCACCTTATAAGTAAGGGAATGGCATCTAGGTCCTGGGAAGTCATTGCGCCATGATACTCAGCCATAATCAGACCCATTGATTAAAACAGCTCATTCTGTATGTACCTGACGAGGCTCAGCAACAACAGGAACATCCACAGAGGTTCTTCCCAACAAGAATACAGGGCATAAACACAGCATACTATGCAGATCACCTCAAAACTTTATCTCTACAACATGTTTCCTATAGACTGCTGAGAGGCAATTTATGCCCAGCATACAAGGCATCATTGGATCCTGCTGTGATGGACGTTTTTTATACCTGCAAAACGAGCAGCATCAGAACTACTAGAGCTAAGAATTTACACTTTTGTGACTTAAATACGATATGTTGGAGAGTCAGGTATATATCTCAGAGAATCCCCATTCTCTAGAAGAGGCTTCCCATCCATTTGAAGCAGAGCCCCTCCCTAATCCTGTAGAAATTCACCCCTTGTTTGACTCCCATGTCTCTTATGGACAGCAGCAGCCATTAAACCATATCCTAACTAACATAAACCCCTTAAAAACCTGTAAGGCACTATAACACTTAGTATACCTTTGGGTTGCATGGCTAGTCTTATAAAAGCCCCAGTGGTCAGTACCCTAGTATAAAATCGATGAATCTTGACCTTTGTAAAATGGGAAGAGGATGATGAAAATGGTAACGATGATTTCTTCCTTGCTAATAATCCTTGTCCTGTTTTTCTTTTTTTTCAATTTAAAAGTATCGTGCATTTAAAAAAAGCTTTATGTTGCTTCCCCAGAATCACAAAGTGCATGATGTACAAAGCAAATGCTTTATTTTAACTCATTAAAATCATTATTCTGTCTTGATCTATATTAATTCCAGTAGTTGCAGAATAGCATCTACAGGCTGTTAGAATCTTAATACATAAAGTACTACTTTTAGTTCTGTTCAGCACATTGCAAACTTCTGTTCACAGTACATTTCTCTATACTTCATTCTTGCAGTCATTATAAAATGCTCAGTGTTGCTTTTTCATAATCCTAAAGTTTAAATAAAATGTTTCAGTTCTGCTCAGTAAATCCAGTCTCCAGTTGTACTAATCCTACTGCACAAGAAGATTATACATTTCTTGTATTAATTATATAGTGCACAGGATGTCATTTCATCTGTGTTAATTATATCTCTTACAGAACAGGATCCTGTTGGCTGTATTAATTTTATCATGCACATCATATATCATATCTGTAGGTTGAATCAATTCATTTATGCATATGACTTGTGTAGGCTGCATTAGTTGCATCTCACACAGAGTAGTCCGTATACTTTACAGCACAATAGGTTAATAGGTTCAAAGTTTTTACTAAACGTATGGCCAAAAGACACCATCGAAAAGCTCAACCACACCATACATTACAAATGGGAAACTAGCATATTCCCCCATTCATTAGACTTTCTCCATATAATCCTGGCGAAAATTTCTGATCACTGATCCAGTCATACAGACTGGTTTTAAATGTTGCTAGGGAAGTATTCTGTTTCATAGGTAACGGCAGCATATTCCCAAAATTGGGTAAAAACTGGGTGAGATATCTGCCTCGCTATCTGGTCCTGCTGGAGAGATAGTATAGGTTTAGAGTTCTAGAATGGATGATTCCTTTACCACTTGTCCTGTTTAGGTGAAGGAGTTTAAAGAGTTCTGGATCATTTGTAGCATGGAAAGCTAAGCAGAGATCATCCTCAGGTGTCAATGTGACATTGAGTAAAGCAAGAGAACTTTTAGATTATCAGAGATGCTTAGGGTACTGAGACCTAAGGTCTTCTTGTTGAGGAAACATTGAGGTTTCTCAAGCTGGTTTATGTGCTTGGTGATATACATGTTGAAGGGTACATTATATTTAATGATCAGCCTAATAAGGAATGAATAGGGAGGATTATATATTTGAGGAGATGCCGCAGAGGATAAGCTGTGAAAGAATTATTTATGCACCCCAGAAATATGATAGTCAACATGTGTACCCAGGTCTGTGCTGACCATGTCAAATTTAATTGGAATATTATCCATAAGAGTAAGCAGTATTGATGCTAAATTTATCAAAGGAAAGTAATCTACATTTCTAGGTGTTAAAAATACATTCATAACTAATACAGTAAATACGCATTTGTTTGGCTCAGCCTTTGCTGGAGAATTTGATTCTCAAAATGGGATTTGATAACCATCACTAGTTTGCAATCATCAGCAAACTTGGTTAGCCAAAGTCCCTTGATATTGGCTTTTATGTCACAGAGATATACACCACATGTTGCTTATAGTTAGTTAAAATTTATGCCCATTAGTTGCCATAGTGAGAAATGTTTGAAAGCATCAGTACCATGTTTACTGTTTCCCCATTAAGCAATGGCTCAGATGGCATGTGCACTTTTTAAAGTAAAATGTTTCTCTTGTTTATATGTGTTTTTTACTTGTCTTGCTTAGATTTACTGAAAAGCATTTGTGGAATAATAAAGATCTTTACTGTATGTTACGTCCCCTTTACACAGCATATAAAACGCTGCAGATGAAAATAAAGTGAAACATTCCCCCCTGTTCATATTTAGCTAGAATTTATCACTTTTGGGTACTCATTGGCTTGATGCTGCTTTCTCATTAAACAGTACACCAAATGTCATTTGCAAAAAAAAATTGTGAAATGTTTGTTGTTTGTATTTGGTTTTATAATTATCATTTCATGTGGTTATTTTGCCACATGGTTACTGTGCTGATTTTTTTTAACTGATGAATGTAACTGTCACAGACCAGACTGAAGTTAACTACTGCTAATTAATAATTGTTAGTGAATCACTATATATCTGAGATCAGCAGCCTGTAGATCACTGACTACGTACAACTTGTAGATCCCTAAACTGTTGCTCAATTAGTAACATTTTCAGAATGGTTGTGCCAATCCTGTAGAAGAAACCCACATGTGGCAGCAGACAGTTCACAAATGTAGCCATTTTTCCACATCTTATTTATTTGGGATTGATAAACAGCAATTTCCTTAAACTTTCTATAACTTATAATCTACTGAATGTAAATATGTTTGTATGAATCGTTAAGGTATACTGTATTTAGTGCTTACAGATGCTTGCTATGGCCAGTGATTTAAACAACTGTAATTTGCAGAATGAAATATACAGCAACCCGTCCAAGTAATGTATATCATGTTGCTAAAATTTGTAATTAAAAAACTGTGAATTTTGAGTTAATGCATAAAATACAACATGTATTTTTTTTCAAATTTGGGGATTCCATAGGAAACAAAAGAATACAGTTGCACATCGGACTCTCTCAATACAAAAGCAGCATGATTTTCCTCAAATCTTTAAAATTTGTCACTGGTCTTGCTCTTTGGTCTGAAAAGGTTGCAGATTCCTGAGTTTCTCTACAATATCTGCTGTTTATTTGTCAGGCTAAAGTTTCTAAGCTTTATTTGCATATTTTATGAAAAAGACCTTTGGAAACTGCATTTGCAATATATTTCTCTGCATGTTAAAATGTTAATGCATATCACAAATGGAAGAAATGTGTTTCAAGTCTCAAAACATAGAATAGCTGAACATTTGCACACTGAAGGATCAAGTGCCTGACTTTGACAGTACAGCATACAAAATGTACTGGGTCTGTTTTTAGCAGAGCTGCAGATAAAAAGCTGGTGTAACGTTTTTTCATAGAATTAGCAGAATCACTCTGCATACCATTTATCGAATGCAGACATAAGTATTTAGAAGTACAGCTTATACTTCCCCATGACATACTGGAGTTTAAGTATGTTATACAGTGTGATATCGGACAGTGTAGTTTAAAATATAATGCTGAAAAGTGGTAAATACTCTTGCATAACTCTAGTTTGTGTGCTTTGGCAGGCCTTAAAAATTAAAATGTTTGCTTCATCTTCATTAATCGTTAGGATATTGTAACATTTTCTAAAATATGAAATTACTTCATCTTGCCGTTGATACCTAGATTTTTGTTTCTTACATGAATGATGTTTCTCCATGGGTTTGAGAGTGAGTTTGCACTTAAAGTTTCAAGAGTTACGAATGTGCCACAGGTTGATATTCATCAAAGTTACGTAAAAGGATAGTTCCAGTGCAGATCATTATCCAGTACAGCTGCACTTATGATATTTGATTTAATAAGCTTTTAGATGCATGTGATTGTATTTGCAACAATGGTCTATTACAGTTTTTTGTCGCTAAAGCTTGTATCGGGGCATTTAATTTAGACATCACGTTTACAGCATGAAGGCATGAATCTGAAAGGTGGAATTTTGGAGTAGTCTACATACTCAACTGTCTGTGGAACCTAAAATCCCAAATAAAACAAAAAAGATGTTGAAGGATAACAGCCCACACTTGTAGTTCTTTTGTTAGCACTTTCATCTACTTTATTAAGTAAACTTCCTCTTAACACTTCACTTCCACTTAATAAAGTAGACGAAAGTGCTAACAAAAGAACTACAAGTGTGGGCTGTTAAACTTCAACATCTTTTTTGTTTTATTTGAACCTAAAATCCCATTTGACATGGTTTTATTCACTGTAACCACATGCAAATGTGTTCATTATCTCATTGAGTTGATTAACCTCAGTGTGGACTGCATACCTTCTCCCAGATCATACTGTTTCTGGAACACAGACCAGTAGAGCTGAACTGTTACTGACTGCCCTTATGGACTTTTCTTAGTAATTATATGCATAGCTGAAGTTAACTGCATAAAAATATGTCAACATGAGGGACTTAAGTATATCTTGAGTATTGGTTTGCTGAAGATGAAATATTTTGTTACAATAACACAGTTGAATGCACAAATAAAGGGCAAATCTGTTTTATGCTTTTGAGTATTGCTTTGTAATGTTCATAGGTTAGTACTAAGCTAACTGCCCTTGCGAGCCATTTTAAGCCTAGCCAATTACCCCTTCTGAGACTCAAACCCTGTACCTTGTGTTTGTAAGGCAAACACCTTAACCATTAGGCCACCCGTTTCTCTTAGTATTTATTTATTTATTTTACTCATGCATTTATTTTTGTGCAAACACAATAGTGTGGATGAACAGAGTTACAATATGCCATATTTTACTTGCCTGTAATGATATTTGCATTCAAGGTATTCTACAAGCATTCCAGCGTCCTGCTCAATATAATGAAGTGCATTTTCCGGAGCTGCTTTAGTAGTTGTTTGGTGCCATATGTGCTATTTCTAAGTCTTTTGTTTGGCACGTACTCCCATTTTGTGTTGTTTCCATGTTCTGCAAACATTCAAGTCCTAAATGTTCAAAGATTACTGTCTTGAAGGCAGGGACTTGAGTGTCTTGTAACTCAGGTATGCTACCGCTCACCTTATGCTTGATCTCAAAAAATGAGTTCAGGCAAGCAGCTGCCACAGTTTACCCAAGCACAGTATCTGAGTTTGAGCAAAATACATGTGGCAGTTGTGGTGAGGGAGTAGGAAGGGGTGGGTGTGCAGATTAGGGCAATGGTCAGTGGAGAGATTTCTAGTTTGGGAGGATTTTAAGTTTAGGGAGTGGTTGGGACATTAGTTTTAGGGAGCATGAGGGGTTTCAGGTTTTATGGAGTGGTAAGGGAGGTTTAGGGTTAGGGAGTGAAAGGGGGCTGCTTTATGGTTACAGTTGTGGTTCTGGTAGGGCTATATAGCTTTGTAGCATAGAGTTTTAGAAGGGATAAGTAGTTATGGGATATCAAGTTAGTCAGACTTAGAGGACTTGCCTTTTCAAGCAAGTGTCAGTGAGAAGTGTGTTGTGAGCAAATACACAAACACTTGCAGTAGACCCTTGTATTTATGTAAAATAAAGTAATGTGTATTTATTGCCTAGGTTTGGCTGCTGCTTGTTAATTTTAGCTATAAGACAGTAGGGTTTATGAAAGAAAAAGGAACATGACAGTTGTATTTTGTGTCCCAGATTATGTTTTTTCACACATACATTTGCACAGCATAATTATTATCACCTGTGTATGCTAATGTTTTCCCTATTCATTTCTCAGACGACCTCCTAGTACCACTACTGTAATCCCATCACTCCAGTGCATGCTTATGTAGCACAACAAGTGTCGGCAAGTCAGCATTTGATATAATGAAATGCTTGTTTTAAACAGGATCATTAGACCCCCAGTGTCTGATGTACATACATAGCTATGTATTGTTTGAAATCCTTTTTTATTATGAACTGTATTGTTTGACTTTTTTATTACAGGTTTTCATTGCAGCCCTCTGTAAGTGCCCAGTTGAATATTCCCTGGGTGCAGACTTTGGAAGTCTCTCTTGTCCTAATTGTAGTTGAATGCAATCATCAAAGAGATCCAATGTATATAAATATTGGCTTCCTACTGAAAGTGCAAGGTGTGAAATTGCAGATCTAGAAACTCAGAATAACCGTGAGTGCAACACAACAACAGCAAATTTCAAGGATTGCTCTTGAAACATTAAAGCATTATTGTAGGCTCTGTACTGTTTATTTATTTTTTGTTGACCAGATTAGTTTGACTAGTCTAGTATTTATACTACTATAGGAAACTTTTTCCTCTCCTTTTTGCCATGGGGTTGTTTACATCTACCAAAGCTATCAACAACTCAAGCAAAAGGTGCCTTCATTTAATGTCTCATCCAAATGACAGTACTCTCAGGAGTGCAGCAAGCTCTAATGCTATACTGCAGTATCAGCAATCCAATCACCTGGAGTGAGAAAATAACTCTCATCCTTTTGGTCTTCCAGCATCTAAGTTAAATATGCTACCTGTTCAGCCCCTTGATCACTATTAAGAGTTTGATAGTTACAATGTAACAGTACAATACTGAGGAGCTGCTGATACATACTGGATACATTCATACACTTGATACAGTGCATGAATGAAGAAATAAACAAATGAATAATCCTTTATTAGTCAGGATTATTTAGCAATTATGTTCTTGTACAAGTTCACACTGTGCTATGCAAGAAATTGATAACCCCATCCCTTCAAATGAAAATCAGTTGTTTATTCCATAGGATCACAATGACTGTGAGGCCTGACTAAATGTGTTTGTTCATGATATATTCTGAATGAGGGGGTGTACATAGGCACAGTTAAGAGAATTAAGGGAATAGAGCTGGAATTGGAAATAGAACTGTAGCTAACTGTGCAAATGTACAGATTCCAGTGACTGTAACTGTGCAACAAGGATGTGTAAGAGAAAGCTTTGCATTTTCGCAGAGGCACACAGAGCACACAATATGACATGATTCTTGCATCAAATGTTTGACTAGAGCTACAGGAAACCCAGGGAAGAGATGGTCAGATTTAAAGTGACTGGGCTGAATAAAGGGCAGACTTTTCAAAATTTAATCTGACAAAATATGCACAAAAAAGAGAGAATGCAGAAAAATGTGTGTGTTATAAATGTGTTATTGCAAACGCAGAAGTCAAAGGAAAAGACTGATGTCCTACACAGTCCTTCTAATTTCATTGATGGCTTAAGATGTTTGAAGACAAATTATCCCATACATCTCAATTGTTAAGATTTTCACAGCACTTCCAGATTTTTGTCTCATATGTGCGGTTTGTTCATCATAAAGTTTATAGTTTTCTGGCTAATCATTGAAGTTTGAAGTCACTAAATAATAACAGTCATTTGAATTTCAAACTTCTTATCCAACAGAAAATGCATGTTAACCCAATACCTTTTGTTCTAACAATTTTCTAACTTTGCAAGATCAATGTTTAAAATCTGTTCCTATTTTGGGCCTTTGTCCCAACATTGTTTTTGACTTTATCCAGATTTGTTTAGCTAAGAAATTGTGAGGTATTAAGTTATTACCATGTGGTTCATGCTGAGTGAAAATTGCTTAAAGAGATAAGCTAGAACAGCAAGTTAAATGCATGCAATTGCTTATAGTGATAGTTAAAGAGACTGAGTTTGGTTAACAGATCAGCAGCATGGTACCTTTTGGTGAGGTAAGGATAAAATTAGAGTTCCATAGGTTAGTACTAGGCTAACTGCCCTTGTGAGACATTTTAAGCCTAGCCAATTATCCCTTGTGAGATTCAAACCTTCCAATAGAGCCACAACATCTCAATCAGTGTATTCAAAGGCAGCATTACCATTTATAGACTGTTGAAGAAGAGGTTGCTACTATGCCTACAGCAAAGTTAGTTCAGTGCTGAATGGTGATCAGAGATTGTGGTATTTTTCTTCATGCGCTGTTTCCAGACATGCATGTTGATAACCAAAGCTACTCCCATGAGCCCAGCATACTTATTCCCCTTTACTAAGTATTGTTCATTATGGGCAGTAGTGGGCCTGGGGTGGGTAATGCCATATAGGCAGCCATGGTGGTGGTGGTTTGGGTCATCGTTGATGTCCCAGTAATGGTGGCTGTTTATATAATGCAACCCTCCCATGTTGCTGTAGACATCAGCACCTGCATCAATAGCTGACATGACTGACATCTGTGATATATACTTATGCAGTTTTCCAAATAACCTGGTCAATGCAACTGAAATACGCACTACAGAAAACACATTCCAAAAACTGCACTTATCCCAACACTCTCACAAGTGGAGCAATAAGCATGATTGAATACAGTCTCCTCCCCTTCAAGTGCCCTAGTTACACGGTTACCTTTTAGTGTAGATTCAGCCCCCTGAGCACTCTTAAGAAAAAAGAAGACGTATGAACTCCTTAGAAGTGCTGAATACTAAACTTTTGACTTTGTATAGCAGATGTAAACATAGTGTAGCCATTGCACCATTGTTAGGTGCTAATGGCTAGCAACTGTGAATGATTACTCTGACTGAAGCAAAACACAGTAAAGCTGAGATAGGATATACTTACAAAGTGTGAAACTAACTGCATTGAGCTTTTAAACAAAAAAAAAAGCACCCCACCTGTCGATTTCCTTGGCATAATAGCACAGTTTGATGCCTTTGATAATACCTTTGATGAAAACTGTTGCTGAATGCCATGTGTTTGTATCCCACCTTGAAAGAAAAATGAGAATATGCACTAAAGATAGCATGTTTAATAGTAAAGCAGAGATAACGGAATGATTTCCCGAATACACAGAGAAGGCAGAACTGCAGTTTTGTAAACATATTCATAAATAATGTGTGATCTCTAGTCCCACTAAATATGTTATGTATACATTTACAATCAACTGAGAACATCGGACTGTAATGAACTGTTTAATACTGTGTGAAATGTTAATTGCTTGTATGCATGTTGTTTGATTGCTATTGCAAAGCTGTGTCTGTGGCAAAGAGATAGATCCAACTATAATTGTGTGGTATAAGTGCAAGTAGTCTGATGGTGCAGATCAAGAGCTGTCTAATTGTTTAACCTTTGTTCCCTTTTTTTATGTTTAGTTTTTTTTTTCCACGTGTGGCAGGTGGAATAGCACAAACAGTTAGCTGCTTAAAACTGAAAATTTAATTGCAGTCGCCTTACAAAGTGCAAGCATCCTTAGTGGCATTGTGCACTGGTCACCACCATGGATGGTAATTACTGCAGAAATATCACTTATCACCCAATTGTGTCTGAGGCACAATGACCAAATACATTGAGCTAAAAAAGATAAAACATAGATAAAGTGGGATTGGTGTCCCACAGTAGTTGTTTACTGAGAAAGGATCAAAATGAGTGCTTACACAAGCAATATATGTTTGCAATTGACTTATATATTTGTTCGTTACCTACCTATGCACAAACAGGGTACACTGCTTAAGGAAAAATGTGAAAATTTTAATTTGGTTTGCCTTGATTAGCACAAACAGGCTGAGCAGTGAGGTGTGGTCATCAACATTCTGGACGGTAGTACGTGTAGGCAATATACCTACTACCTCTCTATTCCTGTCACCAGGTGTAATTGCAGTGAATTCAAGGCCAGAACCCAGGTGACCCTCAGTTCAATTCCAGCAAACTCCACTTTTTAGTAATGGAGCTCCACTGTAATTTTTTCACAAAACTTTGATTATACAGGGAATACTACAAACCAGTAGCTATGTATAGCATGTTGATTGACAGAAATGTATTAGTACTGCTTGTACATACATATTTTTGTAGGTATCATATGCGTAATGTTTATAACTGGTTTAGCATGACAGTGATGATTATGTTATAAAAAATAAAGTTGCATATCTCTGATGGACACAGTAGTTTGTAGACAATCATATAGACCTCTCTCATAACCCAAGTATAACTGTAAAGTAGAATGTATTGTGATGTATGTATCATTGCTCCAAGCTGTATTACAAAGTCATGCAAGTCTGTCCATTTCCAGTATATTGTCAGACATTAGTCCTGCATCACACCTGAGAATGCATAAGCTAGGACCTTTTAATGTCGCACACATACAGACCTAATTGAAGTATAGCACTAGTTCCTATTTAATCTGTATATTTGTAATGACCATGGATGACAAGCATGTCTTCGGGTACAATGAGGAATAATAACCTGTGTGGAAATGTATGCATTCTCTTTTACATAGGTTTGAATCCCACATTGTAAATTACATTCAACATTGTGTAAGTCCCCACAAAATGTGTGCAAGTCATGTCATTGATCTCTGCAAAATCATGGCTTAAAGGCCAAGTCATTTAGCATTTCAGTGTTAACCAGGACAAAGTGACCAGGTATAGCAGCACACATGATGTCAAATGCCACATCATCATTGTTGTTACATAAACCCCCTACCTCTTTGTTTGGCAATATTTCTGTTAGCTTACCATCTTGCAAATCAGTTTGCATGGCTGTGCGTGTTTGGGAAGTGGTCATGAAACATGATACAAACTAGTGGGAAAACATTGCAACTGTTGTTGGAGGACCTTTGTAGACATGGCAAGAGATGGAAAGGATGGTACCAAATTCAGGGCACAGAGGAGGGGTGTGGAGGAGTCAAAACTATTTGTTGCACTCCTAGTGAAGCACTGGGTCACCCTAGAAAAAAGCTGAGGGCATGTAGTGTTTCTCATCTGCTTAAAAATAAGGCATATAACTGAAGTTGCGTTAGTGAACAATAATGTGCCCTTATCTTTTCAACCCCACTTTCAATAGTCATTTCTGCAGCTTTCGCTTGACATTCATTTTACTTGACCTGCTAGACTTTTTTACTTCCTGCTTAAGGCCTTAATAAGCATGGTGGTGCTTGGGGTGAAGGCTGATTTGGTATAGAAGGTTAGAACTATCACCTGTTAAGTCATGTCTCTGTACTATCTCCTTGGTTGGTTATTTTGTGCTGTTTGGTTTTGAAATAAAAAACATCCAGGTTTCTTTAGTTATGATTGTGTACTTTGTGCCCTTAAAAGAAAACTGTTGCACTGTCTAACAGACTGGAATATACACTTCGGATAATATGATCATAGGAAGTTACTAGGCTATTGGCCCTGAGGCCTTTACAAGCCTACCTAAGAATTTAGCCCATGTTCCTACAAGTCAGCACCCTATGCCACTGTCAAGCAGGGACACAGGTGGAATCCCAGGGGTGTATTCTCTGTTCCCCATCCAGTTTGCACTTAAAAAGATTTAATGAGGTACTCTGCTTTATGTGGAGAGGGAGTCTATTCCACAAATGTTGGAGTCTCTGGGTCACAAATCTGTCCTGCCAACAAGTCCTATTGATGTCACAGACCAAGTTGAGGTCGCGCATGCGGGTTACTTGAGTGGAGCTTGACTTGCGGGTATGGACCAGTCCCATCAGGGCAGGGTTTGAGATTGCTTTGTATGCCAGACAGAGGTCACCTCTGAGGAGTCTTTAGGAGACAGAGTAGAGGGACAGGGCTTTTAGCCTATCTATTTGGGGTAGATGTTTGAGGCCTTAGATTCTCCAGTGAGGAACCTTTGTGGTCTCTCCAGCTGCTGTATGTGCTTTGTGAGGTACATGCCAAAAGGGGAATTGTACTCAATAATGGGTCATATAAGGAAAGACTACAGGGATGTTATGACCACCTTTTCCCTGGATGAGATACCCTTAATAATGAGGTGGGCCATGTAGAAAGCTTTCCATACAACGAAGGCAATATGGTGGTCAAAAGTCAGTTTGCTATCAACCTGGGTGCCCAAGTCCCGCACAACTGATTGTGTGCTCAGTGACTTATTATCAATGTGATAATTTGTGGGGATGTCATTCTCCCCAAAAGGGATGATGATGCATTTTTTGGCATTCAGTTTGAGGCCATGTTTCTGGCACCAGTCATTTGTTTGGGTGAGACCCTCTTGGAGGATGTCCACATCAGTATGGGGAATAAATGACAGCACCCAGCTTGCAGTCATCTGCAAACTTGGTCAGCCATAGCATACAAGATTTGGCCTGCACCTCTGAGAAGTATATCCCAAACAGCAGAGGCCCCTAGACCGATCCCTGGGGGACACTGCTTGTTACAGGCCTACTACTTGAGGTGGCTTCCTCTATTTTGACTAGGTAGGTTCTATCAGTGAGCCAGTTTGCTACCCATCTGGTAACATATGGATTGATGCCTAGTTGAGAGAGTTTATCTGTTATACCCGAGTGAGGAATAGTATCTCAGGCCTTGGCCAGGTCAAGGTAGGCGGTATGCACTGTCTTACCTTCGACTATGCCTTGGTGACTGTCTCAAAGAAGTTGACCAAATTTAACAGGCATGACCTCCGCTTGACAAAACCAAACTGTGTGGGATCAAGTGTCTGGAGGTTGCCAATGTCCTTGTTAATGAGGTCAATGATAATCCACAACACGGCCTTGCAGATCAGGCTAGTTAGGCTAATGGGTCTACAATTTCTTGGATTGGTAGACTCTCCATCTTTGTGCAAACGGATGATAGTAGCTATCCTCCACTCGGCGGGATGAAGCCAGCACTCAGGCTTTGGTTGAATAGGGTGCCTAATGGTGTTGCAAGTTCCTGCCTGAATTCATGTAGGATGCAGTCTGGGATGTGATCGGTCTCATGGAGGCTGCATTTTTTGCCTTTGAGAGGGCAGTGATGACTTGCCCCCTAGAGATAAGGGGAGGGGGGCAGGTACTGGGGATGTCCTGTTTTACTGATGGCGGGGGGGGGCATGTGGTATGTGGTGTCCTGGATTACCAGTTCTGAGCAGATCTGGGTGCATCCCTTGAAACTGTGAACATATGTGAAGAAAGCGTTATGATTGTCTTTTGTAGATGTGGCCAGTTTGGACTCGAAATTTGCTTTGGAGGATTTCACTAGTGCTCTTATTTGCTTATTCAGGCTAAGGAGAGATTTCTTCCAATTAGACACATGCTCTTTCCTGGTCCTGGACAGCAATTTTTTTTTTATTTTATTATAGAGTTTATTTATTGTAGATGTCCACCAGACAGGTTTACTCTTCTTTGAGGAGGAGGATTTTATCCTGTCTGGTATTCCTGATTCCATGCAGCTATATAAATGTTCATATAGTACTTATCTTTATAAATTATATAGTACACCATTCTAGTACTTAAGCTGATCTTTCCTCACAATTTATAGTTACATAATATTTTTAAATGACAAGAAATAGAATAACAAAATATTTTATTTATTTATTTACTTAATTACAAATTTTAATTTGTTAACTAGATAAGAGGGGTAGTCTGTGGACCCTTCTGAGTTATGGCCTAGGCCGAAGAGAAGGCAAACATCAGTATTCTAAGAACTGAATACAGTTATACAATTATGAATGCAGAAAACAGTATAAAGTTCGACAAGAATACTGAACTTAAACTTACAAATAACAAATATGCAGTTTTGAATTAGGAAAATGACTTACAATTCAGCATGTGTACATACAGTAAACACACATTCCACTGCTCAGGTTCAAATGTAGAAGGGTATGTATATGCTTAAAGGAGTGCCAGTGGGGATTTTAAAGGAAAAGGAATAATTTGCTAATATTTCTTGATTTACTGTCAGAATACAATGCATTATGATGAAGGTTATCAGTAATACATCCTGAAAAGACTGCCATCCGTGGAGGCATATTATTGAGTACAGTAAAGTACATCTTTCAAGGATCAATATCATAGGTTCATAGGTTCTTAAGTTCATACTGTGTTGTTGATCTGGTGGACCATTTATAGCCTAGCCACACAATCCTACACTGAACTTAATTACTTTCAACCTAGTTACATGCCCTTTCCATATGGGCTTTAGGGGCCAGCCTGGAAGTATTTATGATGGCTTATCCAGTCATCCAGAAGGTTCACAGAACTACTTTGTTTTACATGCAGTGGGAGTCTACTACTCTCTGTGATAGATTTCTATCATACTAGTAGGTACTGTTTAGGAGGACGTTCAGACCTCTTGAGCAGGGGTTCGGTGTGTTAATTGTTCTGGGGAAGTGAATGAGGTTGCAAAGGACTGGTCCTTCTAGGCTCTGTAGACTAGGCAGAAGTCCTTACTCAGAAGCTGACAGGACACAAAAAAGAGTAAAGGCATTTTAAGGTGGTCATGATAGCTCAAGCTGGAAATGCCCTTTGTTGTCTTAGTAAGGAAATGCGGTGTTCTGTTGAGCTGGTTCATGTGCTTAGATTGGTACTTATAAAAAGGGGGGCATTATACATATAATTTACCTGATATGGCAGGAGCAAAGGGGGGGTGATGACTTCCCTGATTCTAAAAGATATACCTTTGGTAATCGGGATACTTCATTTTCACTGGAAGTGCCCAAATCTGTATTAGCTATGTCAATTTTTAGTGGGCTTTATCCAATTTGATAGGAGCAAGGGTGAAGCAAAGGTGCCTGGGTTTGTCAAATTTCAAAATGCTGCATTTCATGGCATTCAGTTTGAGGTCATCTTCTAACTGTCATTTGTTGTCGTGTGTTGGGTTCAGTTTGTTTGTTTCTTTCCTTCTTTATTTATTTAGTTATTTATTTTCAGGGTCCTGTGATTTTGTGGACTTTTGATACTGGATCCTGTGTAATTTATATATGCTGTATTCAGTCATCTTTTACTTGCGTGGCACTGATAAAGCTGTGTTTTTGCCAAAATCAGTTTGTTGTGTTTAATGCTAAATATTTCCTCTTGCATTACAATACTAGGGAACAGGTCCATAATGCTCTCTCTTAGACCAAGAACACTGCATCAATGGACCAAAACAATATCCCAGGATGCCTCCTAAGTAGCATGAAACATAACCTATCATGGTCTCTGGAATTACTATTTAACTGTAGCCCCCAAACAGGCTTCATGCCTCATAAATGGAGAAAGGCAACACTCATCCGTCTGCTCAAAGGTGGGACATCAACAGACCCTGGAAACTACAGACCCATAAGTCTCACTAGTCTTACATGTAAAGCCATGGAAAGAGTTATCATGGAGATCATCAACAGAGATATAGTAAACCTCCAGACACTGGACCCATCCCAGATTTGGATTCATCAAGGGCAGATCATACCTACTCAGCCTGGTGGACTTTTTTGAGAAGGTCACCAAAGCAAAGGATGAGGGCAAAATCATTCACACTGCCTACCATGACCTGACAAGGCATTTGAGACAATACTCCACTCAGGCATTGTTGACAAACTCAAGAGGTTAGGTACAAACACGTATGTCACCCAGTGGATAGCCAACTGGCTCACAGAAAGGACTCAAGAAGTTAAAATTGAGGAGTCCACCTCTACAAAGAGGCCAGTCACAAGTGGAGTCCTTCAGGAATCAATCCTTGGACCATTCCTTTTTGACATTTAATTCTCATAAGTCAAGGCCAATGTCAGTGGTCTCTTGCTGACTAAATTTGCAGATGATTGCAAATTAGATCTGTCATTGAATCTTACTCTGACACAAATGTTCTCCATGAGGGGCTGACACAGACAAACAACTGGTGTCAAAGTCGTGGACTAAAAATAAATGCCAAGAAATATATTACAGTATCCTCTGGGAAGTCATCCATCCCTGATAACTATAATATTGATAACACACCACTTAGAGATGACACAGTAGTCAGGGACTTAGAAACACACATAGATAGTAATATAGCCTTTGATCATCACATGTCTACAGTGGTGAGGAAATAATTCTATGTTGCGCAACTTATAAACAAAGATATGACATCTAAGTCCATGGAAGTCATTGTTCCACTGTATTTGGCATTCATCAGACCTATCATTGAGTACAATTCCCCCTTTGGTATGAACCTAACCAGGCTTATCAAACAAACTGAATGTCCACAGAGGTTTCTCACTAAAAGAACACAGGGCGTAAGTAATATGTCCTATGCATACCACCTCAAGGCCCTATCCCTGTATTCTGTCTCCTACAGGCTTTTGGGGCAAGATCTATGCCTGGCATACAGGGATTTGTCAGACCCCACTCTGATGGACCTCCTGCATATCCACAAAACAAACAGTACCAGAATTACCCATATAAATAGGACCTGCAGGAGAGATAGGTATGTATCCTAGAGACTACCCTGTCTATGGAACAGGCTCCCCATCCATGTGAAGCAGCGTTCCTCCAAAATCCAATTCAAGTGCAACTTAGACAACTGAAAGGGAAACCGGAAATTCATCCCTGGTTTGGCACCTATGTCTCTGATGCAAATAGGTAACCTGTAAATGGTTCATCTCCCAGGCCCATGCTTACACTTAACAAGGGTATCAGAACTTGTCAGAGATTTGGGATGCATGGCTAGGCTTAAAAAGGCCCTTGTGGTCTTTAGCCTAGTAAACACCTATGAACCTATGACTGGTATCATGTGCTATATTTCCGCTCTATTGCTTGGAGCATTGTTTGTGCATCATTCTGTCTGGCTTTGTTTCTTTTGAAAGCTTAAACATTTAAATAAATAATTTTTAATGAAGTGGTGGACTTGTGCTGTATACCATTCTTAACCCTTGACTTTCCAGTTGGATTCCATGCATATTTCCTTATTCCTGGGATATACAGTCTACTTGAATAGAAATGCTAAGAATTGTAACCATTTGAAATGTCGAGACCCACTAGAGTGAGTCCCAAAATTTGGAGAGTGAATGGTCAAAAGTTTGGATTTACATATACTAAGTCTGAGATGCCATTTCTCAGAATATTCCATTTTCTCTGAGGTATGGTGATATTGGAGTTTTTAAGGAGAAGATCAATCTTTGAGATTCACTCTTCTGCTGTGTTTTCTCTCATTTTTCTGCATGTTGGCACTTGGCATTTTGAGTGCTGACATTTCAGTAGGAAGCCATTGTTCAACATGGGCCCCAATTCCAAAAGACTTGCTTTCAATGTACAGAGAGCAGGCTAAGAGCAAGTATTTTGGAACCTGGTTCTCAGAGTAAGCCTGTTTATTGGTAGGCCTCACATTGAAGTAAGTCACTTATACTGAGAGAAGGTCTTTCAGAATCAGGACAGATTTATACCGAGAGCAGCTCTTTTGGAATCTAGCACATGGAGTGAGATGACTGTGCTATTGAATCAGGAAAAAGACAACATCGTTATGCACCTCTCTAATTTCAAAGAGGTATATGCAATTTTATTTTCTATTTTTTCTTATGTACTGCTTAGATCTAGAGCTTTTAGAGTAAAGGTACCCTGCTCACCTTAATCATGTTTGCTAATCCTAACCTTAACCCTAACCCTAACCCTGCCCCAAAATTTAACCCTACACATTATGTTGCTAAAAAACCCTTCCATAGCTGTATCACTACAAACATGACACTTGTTCTTAGTTTTGTAGCTGGGGTCTACTGATATAGGCCTTTTTGGTAGGAGAGAAGAATTCAGTGTTTTGTGATTAACTCTTATGTCAGTCAGTGTTTTGTGAACCTGTTTTTTTTTTTGTTCTTCCATTTGTGATTCTCTCTTTTATGACTTTTCAGGCCTTGTTCCACCAAAATAAGATACAAAATATGTGCATACTGTTTTTCCTTTTCTGCCATTTTACATGATACAACTTAACCAAGAATTGCGCTTGAAGAAGGTCTTGAAGTCTCTTCTATCAATAGACAGATTTTGTATCTTTCAAGTTATGTGATATTACTAAATTTTCATAAACCTCCGTTTTCCAACCACAATTTTTTTTCTTCTGTTGAAATGACATTGGTTTCCGAAGACACAATATCCTTGCAGCTTCACAAATTAGTATATTAAGAAAACATGCTAATAAACAGCAACAACAATAATGTGGTCAGTAATGCCTTCAAAGAGTGAAACCAAACAAACCATAAAAGCAGTTCTATTTAAATTAAAAAAAAAAATCATAAGACAAAAAACACAAAACCCATCATAACATACTATTACAACATTCATTATTTAATTCCTTGTACCTTACTGTATACATGTTAAAATGCATTCTGTTTATTTACATATATTATTTTATTTAACATTTGTTGACCAGGAAAGTTAGATTAGAACAAAGCCTATTTTCAGCAGAGGGCCAGGGAGAAACGCACCAGAGACATATCCTTAGATTGTTGGAGGAAACTCACTCAAATGGAGGGAGAACAAGCAGACTCTGTATAGAAGGCACCCCAGATTTGAATCGAACCAAAAAAACACTTGCTGTGAGGTGCTAACTTTGACCACTGCACACACACATATGCATACAGTAACAAAATAACATGTAGCCACCTTATCTTATTTATCATACTCACAACTCTTAATTCTTACATAGTCTGATCCCTGGTTTTCCTTAATATTATCTCATATGAATTCTTCACAGTATTAACATCATATGCTAGACTTATAAAATTTATCATAATTTCTTTTACATCTTTTAAAAAGTGAATCATATTAATACATATTTTGTCTTGCTCTCAGCAGCTCTCCATATAGGAGAACTGCTATAATATGAGGAGGTTGAGAAGTGCTTTAACTAAATGGCATATTAGTGCTCAATGGCTTGCTGTACAACACCCTTTCTTACATTCATACCTAGAGTTCCTATTGATGTTATATCTAAGTAATTAATACTTCACTGCTAGATTTCATACTCAAATTTTAAATTAAATACATTTTGATGTAAATCATCCACAATTTTTTTAACTTTTTTTACAAAAAAAATAAATCAAATAATCTAAACTTTTTAATAACTCAAGCTGTAAAAAGTCTCAGTATATATATATATATATATATATATATATATATATATATATATATATATATGTGTGTGTGTGTGTGTGTGTGTGTGTGTGTGTGTGTGTGTGTGTGTATATATATATATATATATATATATATATATATATATATATATATATATATATATATATATATATATATATATATATATATATATATATATATATATATATATATATATATATATATATACATATATATATATATATATATATATATATATATGTATATGTATTTAAACATTTTCTATCACACCAATAAACAAATTAGCATACGGAGAAACAAAAATGTGACCCACATAGCTGTACCTATTTTTTGTCTATATAACTCTCATACAAACATAAAAGTATGAGTTAAATAAAACTCACTCACAAACCTATTATGCTGAACTACCAAAGATCTAAATATTTATTTAAAGCCTTTAAACCATGTTAATGTGTTATATTAGTATATGTTTGTATTTTGGCTTTTCCTGGTTAGGGGTCACCACAGTGGAACTCCAGTCCGCTAATAATTGGCAGTGGATTTTTAAAGTGCCGAGTTGTCAGCCCGATGCCCAACCTTCAAAGAAGGCATGTGGTATGTTAGTATATAAGTTAGTATATAAACAATTGAAATCAACAGTGAGACAAACTTATTCCCACTTAACATGACCATTGGGGGCAAAAAAAAACAACAAATCATTCTACTTATGGTTCATAAATCAATGCCCCACCATCTGCAACTGGAAATCACACCCCCTGAGAGCTTGCTCCCATGGCAGCCACTGCTTTCACTCTACTTTAGTTATATATCTGGGTAAGTCTCTTGGTCAGAGACATAATGTAGGCACAGAGATGATGTGGAAAGCAAACCTCGGACTGTAGAAAGCAGTTTTTAGCCTTAATCATATGTATTAACTGCTGGATTATCAGAACGGCAGCCTTTTTGAAGATCACAGGGCACTTTTACTGGAGTGAATATTGTATATATGAAGTTCATCGGTAGTTGTAATATGTGCATGTTTTCTTTGTTTACATAGTGGTCCCTGTAGATTCATATATGTGTACTCATTTTTGTTTTTATTTATTGTTAATTTTCTGTAATTAAGTACAGCGTGTCTGTTGTTTTACTCCTAAGGCCTTCCATGTAAAAGAGCTTTGGCTATTTGTACCTCCCAATCAGCAAACAATACTGAAGTATAACTCTTTTTGACATGCAACTTTACCTATTGCTAAAATCTTGGCCTTATTCCTTGTATGTTCATGTTCATATTCATCGTCTTGGCATTGTAACTGTTTGACTGTTTGTACTGGTCTGCCATCAGCTACAAGGGTAACATTATCCTTCAGTCACAAAGATGCTTTTGCACATACCTCCCAACGTCTTAGCACAAGAAATCTGGACAAAGCCTAAACTAATGGGGGACAAAGCCCCAAAAATAGGGACACATTTTAAATATTACTCTTGTAAACTTAGAAAGTTGCCAGAACAGCAGCATTTGTGTTACCATGCATTTTTTAAAGGATGCACCCTCTGAAAGTCAAATGCATGGCATTATTTAGTGAATGTTATTCTCAGTAATTTGCCAGAAAATTGCAAATTTTATCAGGAACCGACCAAAAATATGAAGTCAAAATCTGGACAGCTGAGAGGTGTGTTTCTGAAGGTTTGTAACAAGATCAAACCCATATGTAGGTCAGCAGATACTAAAATAAAACCAGTATGTGAAAGAAAATTCAAGATGGCATGCCTTGAAATAGGAAAATTGCAGTAATGAATGTTCACGAGGAGGCGTAGTTCAAAATCCTAGATATTTTCTTCTGTACTAACAACCTATTGTTCTTCCTTTTAAGTCATGGAAAGAAACATGCTCAGATAATGTTGCAACAGATATGATAAACATATTGGGTATGCAGAGGGGTGAAGTTACTCCTGAGAGTTTTCATTGAGTTCTGGAGACACAGGTCTATCCTAGCTAACTGGAGAATAACCATTGTAGTAGTGTATGTGAGCAAAGGGTATATTTCATCTGAGGGCAGATCAGAAATATCGGAAACCTGTCATACTGAATGAAAGTGTTAGAAAGGGTGACTGATAAATATGGAGGGTATGAGACATTAAGGTGTGAGACAAGCAGCCTGGATTCAAATCAGGATGCTGTGCAATTGGCCTGATGTTTTCAGTTAGACAGGTAGTAGAGAAGAACCTGAAGGTGAGGAAAGAATTCAAATGGGCATTCCTGGACATGGAAAAAATATAAGTTCCAAAAAGATGATTTGGGCAGTCACGTGATGACCTGAAGTCCTGGAAATGCAGGATGAATTGGTACAGGCAATGTGAAAGGATCCAAGAACACAATTGTGAATAGTGTTTGAAATGTATTTATTTATTTATTTTATTTGTTTTTACATTTGTTGACTGGGATAGTCCGTCTGGGTGTGAGCTCATTTTCAGTGGAGGCCCGGGGAGAAAAGCTCCAATAAAACAAGAATAACATTGATAGGTACATATTGAAATGAGAGGGATTCCAAATGGGAGTAGAAGAAGCTGAAAGTTTTGATGAAAATGAAAATAATGTAATAGGGTAACAGCATCAAGTATCTGGGATGTGTGGATAAGCAGAAGAGAATTATGACTGAAGAAGTCAGGCCTAGAGTCAGAGGTACTACATTTAACAAGCACACTCTGACAGGAGTAGTGTGCAACTGAAGAATGCCAAAGAAACTAAAAAGCAAGGTGTGCAAAATAGTGGTGTGATTAGTTCTTCTCTAGGACACAAACACCTAGTCAGTGAAGGCAGAGGAGATGAGGAAGCTTGAGGTGATAGAGATGAATTACCTGAGACAGGTATTAAGATGCACACTTTTGGAAAGATGAAGAATTGAAAACATCAGAGCTGAAGACAAAAAAATCCCAATTGTGGAGAAGGTCAATGATAAGAGATTGCAATTAGTCAATCACATGCACATGAAACCATGAGATGGTATAGTAAAGAAGGTTTATGAGAAACAGGAAGATATCAAGAAGAGACAAGCTTCTCCAGCCAAGTAATGGATGGATTGCGTGAGAGAATATGTGCAGCAGTCAGGCATAACTGACAAAACAGGACAATGGCACTGAATCAAGAAAGGTGGCAACATTTTATATGGTACCCTGGACCAAATCCAGTTTGGTTTCACCAAAGGCAGCTGATGTCTGCTGAATTTGATGGGCTTTCTTGAGAAGGTCACCAAAGCAATGGATGAGGGCACAGCAGTGAATACTGCCTACCTTGGCCTGGCTAAGACATTTGATACAATACCGTACTTGGGCATTGTAAGCAAGTTCACACAATTAAGCATAATCCCATGTGTAACTCACTGGATAGCCACGTGGCTGACAGGCAGGACACAGGAAGTTAGGATTGGGGTCTGTGTTGGTACTGCTCCTCTTTGGCATCTATTTTTTGTAAGTCAAGATCAGTATCACTGGCCTCCGTCTTGCCAAGTTTGTAGATGATTGCAAGCTAGGAGACATCATAGAAGCCTCCCAAGACACTGACATCTTACAAGAAGGCCTAATACAGACAAATTATGGTGCAAAGCCAATGCTTTAAAGTCAGTGCCAAGAAATTCATAATAGTACATTCTGGGAAGTGTGTCACTCAGGGAAACTACTTCATTGATAAAATAACCCTAAATGTGGGCACAGTCATAAGGGATTTGGGGACTCCTATAGAAAGTAACTTGGCTTTCGACCATGTGTCTAAGTTTATAAGAAAATAATTCTGTGTCACTCACCTTATAAGTAAGGGCATGGTATCTAAGTCCAGGGAAGACATTGCACCACTGTACTCAGCCATAATCAGACCCATTAATTAAAACAGCCCATTCTGTGTGTACCTGGCCAGGCTCTGCAACAACTGGAACATCCACAGAGGTTATTCCCAACAAGAATACAGGGCATATACACAACATACTATGCAGATCACCTCAAAGCTTTATAGGTTCATAGGTGTTTACTAAGCTAACAACCACAAGGGCCTTTTTAAGCCTAGCCATGCATCCCAAATCTCTGACAAGTTCTGATACCCTTGATAAGTGTAAACATGGGCCTGGGAGATGAACCCTTCACAGGTTACCTGTGTCCATTAGAGACATAGGTACCAAACCAAGGGATGAAGTTCTAGTTTCCCATCCAGTTGTCCAAGTTGCACTTGAATTGGGTTTGGGAGGAACTCTGTTTCACACAGATGGGGAGCCTGTTCCATAGATGGGGTAGTCTCTGAGATGCATACCTATATCTCCAGTATGTCCTCTTTATATCACAGGCAAGGTTTAAGTCTTTAGGATGGGTAATTCTAGTGCTGTTTTTTTTTTTTTTTTTTTTTTGTGGAGATGCAGGTCTATCAGATTGGGGTCTAACAATGTCCTGTATGCCAGGCATAGATCTCCCCTCAAAAGCCTGTAGGAGACAGAATAAAGAGATAGGGCCTTGAGACAGTCTGCATAGGACATTTTACATACACCCTGTATTCTTTTAGTGAGGAACATCAGTGGACATTCCAATTGTTGGATATGCCTTTTTAGGTACATACCAAAGGGGGCATTGTACTTCATGATAGATTTGATGAATGTTGAATACAGTGGAACAATGACTCCCTTGGACTTAGATACCATACCTTTGTTTATAAGTTGTGCAATATAGAATGATTTTCTCACCACTGTAGATGCATGATGGTCAAAGGCTAGATTACTATCTATTTGTCTCCCTATGTCCCTGACTACTGTGTCAACTCTAAGGGGTGTGTTATCAATATGATAGTTACCAGGGATGGATGACTTCCCAAAGGATACTATTATGCATGTCTTGGCATTTAGTTTTAGTCCATGGCTCTGACACTAGTTGTTTATCTGCGTCAGCCCCTCCTGGAGAACATATGTGTCAGTGTGAGATTCAATGACAGTTCCTAATTTGCAATCATCTGCAAATTTAGTCAGCCGGAGACCAATGACATTGGCCTTGACTTCTGAGAAGTAAATACCAAAAAGGAGCAGTAGAAGTACTGATCCCTGAGGGACTCCACTTATGACTGGCCTCATTGTAGACGTGGAATCCCCAATTCTAACTTCATGGGTCCTGTCTGTGAGCCATTTGGGTGACATATGGGTTTGTACCTAACCTCTTGAGTTTGTCAACAATGCCAGAGTGGGGTATTGTGTCAAATGCCTTGGTCAGGTCAAGGTAGGCAGTGTGAATGGTTTTTCCCTCATTCATTGCTTTGGTGATCTTCTCAAAGAATTCCACCAGGTTGAGTAGGCATGATCTGCCCTTAACAAAACCAAACTGGGTTGTATCCAGTATTTGGAGGTTTGATATATCTGTTGATCATCTCCATGATAATTCTTTCCATAGCTTTACATATAACACTAGTGAGACTTATAGGTCTGTAGTTTCCAGTGCCCATTGACTGTTGCCTTTCTCCATTCATGAGGCACAAAGGCTATTTTGAGGCTATAGTTAATTAGTATTTCCAGAGTCCCTGATAGGTAATGTTTCATTGTATTTAGAAGGCATCCTGGGATATTGTCTCAACCCAATGATGCAGTGCTCTTGGTCTTAGAGAGAGCATGAAGGACCTGTTTCCTATTGATAGTAGGGGGAGTTTGATGATATTTCCTGAGGGAATGATGAGGGGCTGAGGGAGTAAAGTTGGAGATGAATTTATCAGCCAGAAGGTTTGCTATATCTTCTGGCTCAGTATAGGTTGCTCCATTTACAATGAGCTCTGCACACAGCTGTGCATTGCCTTTTAGGTTGTGGACAGAGCTAAAGAATGCTTTGTGGTTCTCCTTGGCCTATTAGGCAAAACTTATCTCAAATTTGACTTTGGTAGACATTTTTTGCCCTCTCATTTGTTTGTTTAGTTTGATGAAAGTGCCTTTATCCACCTGGGTGCTGCACCTCCTAATTTCTGCCATGATCTTCTTCCTCCTGTTATACAGCCTATTGATTTTGTGATTCTACCAGGGTGGCTTGTTTTTTGAGTTAGTTCTGTACTTCTTCCTGGTGGTGCAGCTGCTTCTCTATAACATGTTTCCTGTAGTCTGCTGAGAGGAGATCTATGCCTGGCATATAAGGTATCATTGGATCCTAATGTGATGGACTTTCAGTATATCTCCAAAATGAGCAGCACCAGAACTACTAGAGCTAAGAATTTACACTTTTGTGACTTAAATACGATATGTTGGAGAGTCAGGTATGTATCTCAGAGAATCCCCATTCTCTAGAATAGGCTTCCCATCCATTTGAAGCAGAGCCCCTCCCTAATCCTGTAGAAATTCACCCCTTGTTTGACTCCTATGTCTCTTATGGACAGCAGCAGCCATTAAACCATATCCTAACTAACATAAACCCCTTAAAAACCTGTAAGGTACTATAACACTTAGTATACCTGTGGGTTGCATGGCTAGTCTTATAAAAGCCCCAGTGGTCAGTACCCTAGTATAAAATCGATGAATCTTGACCTTTGTAAAATGGGAAGAGGATGATGAAAATGGTGATGATGATTTCTTCCTTGCTAATAAACATTGTCCTCTTTTTTTTTTAACTCAAGAGTACAGTGCATTTTAAAAAGCTTTATGTTGCTTCCCCAGAATCGTAAAGTACATGACGTGCAACGCAAATGCTTTATTTGAACTCATTAAAATCATTATTCTGTCTTTATCTGTATTAATTCCAATAGTTATAGAATAACATCTACAGGCTGTTAGAATCGTAATGTATGAACCACTACTTTTAGTTCTGTTCAGCACATCACAACCTTCTGTTCACAGTACAGTTCTCTATGCTTCATTCCTGCAGTCATTACAAAATGCTTAGTGTTGCTTTTTTCATAATCCTAAAGTCTAAATTAAAATGTTTCAGTTGAGTTCAGTAAATTCACTCCCCATGTATACTAATTCTATTGCACACAGAAGCGTATATGCTTCTTACATTAATTATATAGTGCACAGGATGTAATTTCATCTGTGTTAATTATATCTCTTAGAGAACAGGATCCTGCTGGCTGTATTAATTTTATCACGCACATCATATATCATATCTGTAGGTTGAATCAATTCATTTATGCATATGACTTGTGTAGGCTGCATAAGTTGGATCCCACACAGAATAGCCCGTATACTGTATAGCACAATAGGTTAATAGGTTGCAGATCCCTGAATTTCTCTACAATAGTATCTGCTGCTTATTTTACGTACTAAAATTTCTAAGCTTTGTTTGCATATTTTATGAGAATGACCTTTGGAAACTGCATTTGCAATATATTCCTCTGCATGTTAAAATGTTAATGCATATCACAAATAGAAGAGATGTGTTTTAACTCTCAAAACAGAGTATCTGAACATTTGCACACTGAAGGATCAAGTGTCTGACTTTGACAGTGCAGCACAAAAAATGTACTGCATCTGTTTTTAGCAGAGTTGCAGATAAAATGGTGGTGTGATGTTTTTTCATAGAATTAGCAGAATCACTCTGCATACCATTTGTCAAATGCAGACATAAGTATGTAGAGATACAGCATATACTTCTCTACGACACGCATGAATTTAAGTATGTTATACAGTGTGATAATGGACAGTGTAGTTTAAAATATAATGCGAAACACTAGTAACTACTCTTGTATAACTCTAGTTTGTGTGCTTTGGCAGGCCTTAAAACTTAAAATGCTTGCTTCATTTTCATTAATCATTAGGGTATTTCAACATTTCCTAAAGTATGAAATTACTTCATCTTGCTGTTAACCACTTGATTTTTGTTTCTTATGTGAATGATGTTTCCCCATGAGTGTTGAAGTATGAAGACATACAAATGCACCACAGGGTGATATTTATCAAAGTTACGTAAAAGGATAGTTCCAGTGCAGACCGTTATCCAGTACAGTTGCACTAATGATATTTCATGTAATAAGTTTTTAGATGCATGTGACTTTATTTGCAACAATGGACTATTACACTTTTTTGCGGCTAAAGCTTGTATGGGGGCATTTAGTTTAGACATCACATTTACAGTATGAAGGCATGAATCTGAAAGGTGGAATTTTGAAGTAGCCTACATAATCAGTAACTGTGGAACCTAAAATCCCATTTGACATGCTTTCATTCACTGTAACCACACACAAACCTGCTCATTATCTTATTGAGTTGATTAACCTTAATGTGGACTACATACCTGCACCCAGAACATACAGTTTCTGGAACACAGACCAGAAGAGCTGAGCTGTTACTGACTGCCTTTTTGGACTTTTCTTGGTAATTATATACATAGTTGAAGTTAACTGCATTAAAATGTTAACTTGAGGGACTTAAGTATATTTGGGGTGTAAGTTTGTTAAAGGTGTAATATTTTGTTACAATAACACAATCAGAATCCGCAAATAAAGGGCAAATCTGTTTCCTGCTTTTGAGTATAGCTTCACAATGTTTCTGTTAACATTTATTTATTTTTTTACTCCTTCATTTATTTTTGTGCAAACACAATAGTGTGGTTGAATACAGCTACAAGATGCCATATTTTACTTCCCTGTAATGATATTTGTATTCAAGGTGTTCTGCAAACATTCAAGTCCTAAATGTTCAAAGATTACTGTCTTGAAGGCAGGGACTTAAGTGTCTTGTAGCTCAGGTAGGCTACCGCTCACCTTGTGCTTGATCTCAAAAATGAGTTCAGGCAATCAGCTGCCACAGTTTACCCAAGCACAGTATATGAGTTTGAGTAAGGTACATGTGGCAGCTGTAGTGAGGGAGTAGGAAGGGGTGGGAGTGCAGATTAGGGCAGTGGTCAGTGGGGGGGGGTTAGTTTAGGGATGGGGGGATTTTAGGTTTAGGGAGCGGTTGGGAGATTTTAGGCTTGGGGAGTTGAAGGGAGCTTTATGTTTAGGGAGTGAAAATGGGATATTAGTTTTAGGGAGCAAGAGGGGTTTCAAGTTTTATGGAGAGACACGGAAGTTTTAGGGTTAGGAGGTAAGAAGGGGGTGCTTTAGGGTTACAGTTGGGGTTCTGGTAGGGCTGCTTAGTTTTGTAGCATAGGGTTTTAAAAGGGATAAGTAGTTATGGGATATCAGGTTAGTCAGACTTAGAGCACTTGCCTTTTTGAGCAAGTGGCCGTGAGAAGTGTGTTGTGAGCAAATATACAAGCACTTGTAGTAAACCATTGTATGTATGTAAAATAAAGTAATATGTACTTATTGCTTATGTTTGGCTGATGCTTGTTAATTTTAGCTATGAGACAGCAAAGTCTATGAAAGAAAAAGGAACATGACAGTTGTATTGTGTGTCCCCGGTCATCTTTTTTCACAAATACATTTGCACAGCATAAGTATTATAGACTGGGGATGTTAATGTTTTCCCCAGTTGTTTCTCAGAACATCTCCTAGTACCACTGCTGTAATCCCATCACTCCAGTGCATGCTTATGTAATACTACAAGTGATCTGCAAGTCAGCATTTGACATAATGAAATGCGTGTTTTAATATGGATCATTAGACCCCCAGTGTCTGATGTACATATTTATTTATGTATTGTTTGAAATACTTTTTTATTATGAACTGTATTGCTTGACTGGGTTTTTTTAATTACAAACTTTACATTTCAGCCCTCTGCTTTAAATGGGATGTGTCTAGTTGAATATTCCCTTGGTGCAGACTTTGGAAGTCTCTCTTGTCCTAATTGTAGTTGAATGTGATCATCAAATAGATCAAAGGTACATTAACATTGGCTTACTACTGAAAGTGCAAGGTATGAAATTGCAGATCTAGAAACTCAGAATAACAGTGAGTGCAACACAACAATAGCAAATTTCAAAGGTTGCTCTTAAAACATTAAAGCATTATTGTAGGCTCTGTACCAGTTATTTACTTTTTTGTTGACCGGGTTACTTCGACTTGGCTAGTGGCCTCTTTTCAGGGGATACGTAAGATGGAATTTATACTACAATAGGAAACTTTTTCCTCTCCTTTCTGCCATGGGGTTGTTTACATCTACCAAAGCTACCAACAACTCAAGCAAAAGTTACCTTCATTTAATGTCTCATCCAAAGGACAGTACTCTCAGGAGTGCAGCAAGCTCTAATGCTATACTGCAGTATCAGCAATCCAATCACCTGGAGTGAGAAAATAACTCTCATCCTTTAGGTCTTCCAGCATCTAAGTTAAATATGCTACCTGTTCGGCCCCTTGATCACTATTAAGAGTTTGATAGTTACAGTGTAACAGTACAATACTGAGGAGCTGCTGATACATACTGGATACATTCATACACTTGATACAGTGCATGAATGAAGAAATAAACAAAGGAATAATCCCTTATTAGTCAGGATTATTTAGCAATTATGTTCTTGTACAAGTTCACGCTGTGCTATGCAAGAAATTGATAACCCCATCCCTTCAAATGAAAAGCAATTTATTCCATAGGATCACGACTGTGAGGCCTGACTTAATGTGTTTGTTCATGATACATTCTGAATGAGGGGGTGTACATATGCATAGTTAAGAGAAGTAAGGCAAAACAGCTGGAATTGGAAATAGAACTGTAGCTAACTGTGCAAATGTACAGATTCCAGTGACTCAGTGACTGTAATTGTGCAGCAAGGATGTGTGAGAGAAAGCTTTGCATGTTCGCAGAGCCACATAGAGCACACAACTTGACATGATTGTTGTATCAAATGTTTGAATACAGCTTCGAGAAACCCAGAGCAGAGAGGCTCAGATTTAAAGTGACTAGGCTGAATAAATGACAAGACGTTTCAGAATTTAATCAGACAAAATATACACAAAAAAGAGAGAATGCAGAAAAATGTGTGTTATAAGTATGATATTGCAAATGCAAAAACAAAAAAATGGAGGAGTCGAAAGAAAAAGACTGATGTCCTACACAGTTATTTTAATTTCTTTGATGGTTTAGGATGTTTGAAGACAAATTCTCACATGCATCTCAGTTGTTAAGATTTTCACAGAATGTAATGTTTGCCTCATATTTTTGGTTTGTTCTTCAAAAAGTGTATAGTTTTCTGGCAAGTGATTGAAGTTTGAAGTTACTAAATAATAAGCATTTGAATTTCAGACTTCTTATCCAACAGAAGATGCATGTTAACCTAATACCTTTTGTTCTAGAAACTTTCTAAATTTGTAAGTGCAATGTTTAAAATCTGGCCTGTTTTTGAGCCTTTGTCCCACCATTGTTTTTGGCTTTATCCAGATTTCTTGAGCTAAGAAATTGAGAAGCATTAAGTTATCACCATGTGCTTCATGCATAGTGACAATTGCTTAAAGAGATAAGAACAGCAAATTAAATGCACGGAATTTCTTGTTGTGATAGTTGAAGAGACTGAGTTTACTTAAAAGGTGAGCAGCATGGTAGGTCTTGGTGAGGCAAGGATAAAGTTACAGCTCGGATAGAGCCACAGGATCTCAATCAGTGTATTCAAAGGCAGCATTTCCATTTACAGAATGTTGAAGAAGAAGTTGCTACTATGCCTAATGCAAAGTTATTTCAGTGCTGAATGGTGATCAGGGATTGTGGTATTTTTTCCATGTGCTGTTTGCAGGCATGCATGTTGATAAGTGAGGCTGCTCCCATGAGCCCAGCATACTTATTCCCCTATACTAAGTATTATCTATTATGGGTGGTAGCGGGCTGGGGTGGGTAATATAGCGCCATATAGGCAGCCATGGTGGTGATGGTTTGGGACATCACTGACATCCATGTAATGGTGGCTATTTATATAATGTAAACCCACCTCTTGTAGTAGACATCAGCACCTGCATCAGTCTTTGTGTGTGTGTGTGTGTGTGTGTGTGTGTGTGTGTGTGTGTGTGTGTGTGTGTGTGTGTGTGTGTGTGTGTGTGTGTGAGTGTATCTTTGTTTTTCTGTGCATGTTCCCACACACACTTGTTTACATAGCAGCATTTTGTGCAACCAGGACCACTGTCTCCTTCCGCTTAGGATGGGTAAGCTATCCTCCCCTCCCCAGCTCGTCCATTGCCCAAGTTGCTGTTCTTAATATGTTGTTTGTACTTATCATCTGCACTGTAAGGTTATTTTCTATCTATGAGACTTTTTATCCTATGTCCCCAACAGCATTATCAGCTCTAGTCTGAAGAATCATTATATTGCCTGGATAAGTAAGGTGACTTATCAGCCATTAAATCAGCAGGGAGTCCATCAGGGAGTAAATCAGAAGGATGCTTGCATACAAATGTCCAGGAATGATGTGTATAAATGCGCAAATCAAAGTTTAAAAATAATGTGCGGAAAGATAGGAGGTAAGTAAGGAAGGGAGGTGGAAGAGTAGTGAGGTAGTCTGTGTGTGTGTGTGTGTGTGTGTGTGTGTGTGTGTGTGTGTGTGTGTGTGTGTGTGTGTGTGTGTGTGTGTGTGTGTTTGTATCTATCTATCTCTCTCTCCCTCAATATATATATATATATATATATATATATATATATATATATATATATATATATCTATATATATATATATATATATATATATATATATATATATATATAAACCCCTTTTCAAAGACGCATATCCCAGAAAAGGTGCATAAACCGGTGTTAAGCTTTAGCGCTTTCATCCATTTATTGTTCTTGGACTTCTTCAGAAACACAAATATACTGAATGTGATATAAACAGTCTCTTTTTTTATAGAGAGAAAGCATGGTGCAAAAGGATTAAGCATCAGGTGTGAAAACTTATTGTTTTTGAAAAGGGTTTTTGTTTTTATTAGTTCTGTAGTTCCTAATTTTTTATGGTTATTTTATTATAAATATATATATATATATATATATGGTTCCCCTTCATATGACTGATTTAACATGTGTGAAACTCATGAGCCTATAAACAAAAGCCTGAAAACTCAAAAGCCTGAAAACTCAAAAGCCTGTAACATAAACCATATTAATTTCCACTAAGTATAAGCAGAGGGGCAAGCCCCCCTGCACCCCCCCACACCCCCTGCTACTTAAATATACCAACTCCAAAATTGCACTTAGTGTAATGAAGTGCAATCCTGGAGTTGATATATTTAATAGCAGGGGATGTGGGTGGTGCAGCCCCCCACATGGGGGGTGCAGGGGAGCTTGCCCTCCTGCTTATACTTAGTGGAAAGTAATATGGTTTATGCTGTTTAAAGTCAGCATATGTATTTTTTTGTGTTTTCAGGCTTTTGACTTTTCAGGCTTTTGAAGTTTCAGGCTTTTGTAGTCTCAGTCATATGAAGGGGAATCATATATAAATATATATATATATTAAAAAATATATATATATATATATATATATATATGCATATATGTGTGTGTGTGTGTGTGTGTGTGTGTGTGTGTGTGTGTGTGTGTGTGTGTGTGGGTGCGTGTGTATGGAGATGTGCTTGATAACAGGATGGCTTACCTGTAAATATTTAGATGGATGACCTATAAGTGTGATTAGATTAAACATCTTTAATATTTCATTCAACTTTATTATTTCCCTTCAGTACCAATGTATTTTTTTTCTTGCAGAAGTCCTATGAAGATGCCAGATGGGAAAACAAGTGTTGCTCTTTTTTTCTTTATAATATGCGGCTTGATTGTTAAAAAATGTGTGGCAAGAGCAAGAAACCACTAATCAACGTCATACTGGAAAATGATTACATTTCTAGATAGGTTCATAGATCTTCTGGCATGTCTACCAACAAATGTTTATCACCAAGTGCACTGATTTTCATCAGTGCACTGATTTTCTGTTTTTCTGGGAGAAATGCTAGTAAAGCCTGCTTTTTGACTGTTTGAGTATTGGGAAAATATAGGATATTTTGACTACTAAACTGAATTGAGAACTTACTTCTTCATTTTTTTATAACTTGAGTTACAACGTTTGTGTGACGTGATGCATACAACCAGTAGAAGGGAGTAAAAGAAAATAAAAGTGCTTCCTGTCAAACTGACATGTATGGTTTTATAGATTAGTACTAGGCTAACTGCCCTTGCGAGACATTTTAAGCCTACCCAATTATCCCCTGTGAGATTCAAACTCTGTACCTTGTGTTTGCAGGGCAAACACCTTAAGCATTAGGCCACCCTCCCAACCGATAAGCCTATGTTGATTAAAAAAGTCAGGAAAACTCATAATAAACTTCCTTCGTTTTTCTGCTTTGACATGGCAGGGCTTGATTTATTGATGGAGGCTTCATTTTGTTGGCTGTTTCAACACGTTCCAGATGATTATCATTCAATGATAATGAATACATTAGTACAAATTTGGTCGGATGGTGTCGAGGATTAAGGCTATGAGCTGTTTACAAACATCTTTCTAATGGTTTACTACCCTATCCTAAGCACTTGAAAGCTAATGGTAGTTGATAGTAACTGTTGAATGGCTGAGTTTCTAAATAAGAACAAAGAAAAAGCTGAACAGAATGTAAGCTGCTTGTATGTGCACAGTTTAAGAGTATGTACCTATTGTGTTATTTCAAGAAATTGTAGAGTTTGGAAATGTGTGGCTAACAGGAAAGCCTTGTGAAAACTAAAAAGGCCAGAAGCTGTTATTATGGAAAGGTCAGAAGAGAGTATGTAAGGAGGGAATTGCTACTGAGGGGAGGAACCTGATGAACAGATACAGTATTACCAATGTTTATTTAATCTTGTTGTTCTGAATATTTCATTTTAGTGATGGGAAAGAAAGCAACATTTGTCAGAATTTTCTGTCTTTATTATTGAAGTGAAAGAAAGGAACTTTAAATTCTCTCTTTGTCTTGCATTAAAAATATGCCTTATGTTTTGTGATGAAAGTTATGCTTCATTTACCCTAGTACATTGAATGCTTATTTATTGTTCTATTACAACAATTTAACAATATATTATTTTTGGTTATGGGAGATTTAAATAACACAGACTGATAAACTCTTTCCATTTTGTTTATTTATTTTTCTTTGTTAACTGGGGAAGAATACATATCTCAGCAGACTATTTTCAAAGTCAGTAAGGAGAATATAATAGAAAGAAGATAACAAAGTTGACATTTTTAGATGTATGTATATACATAGTGCTGAATAGTTACCAGCAATTTTATTTATATCTTTTTTTGGCTTATTGGGCTTTTAAACAATTGCTGGCCATTGATAATGAGATGTTCATCATGTTACACTGCTGCAGTCATCACACTTGGGTTATCCTGCTGTCAGGCGGTCCCGCAGTCGGCCAGAGTTCCAAAGTTTTGGTCCGGCGTCGGTTGCTGTCACGTCTTCCCTGACGTCAGTGCGCCAGGGGTATATAAGATGCATCCGACGCCATTTTCTTCGGTCTTTTTTGCCACGCGGTGCCCAAATCAGAAGCAGTTTGCAAGTGCCAGTCGGCTGACTCCTGAGATTTTCAAATCGAATTTCAGACCAAAGTCTTCAATAAAGCTAAGTACCCCATTGGGGAACCTTTTCTTGCCTCAGTCCGATGTCAGAAAAAGTTAACAATTGCATTTCTTGTGGGAAGCAAATACCTCATAAGGACTTTCATTCTTATTGTATTCCTTGCCTAGGCCCAGACCACGTCACAGGTAGTCGGTTTTGTGATAGGTTTAATAAACGAACTATTAAACGTCGGCTTGATTTCGCCCGACATTATTTTGGTAGGAAATTTAATTATACCATGCCGTTGGAGCAACTGACGACCAGAATGCATAAAAAATGCAAAGATAAGGACAGGCAGCCAAGACCCAAACCAGACTCCAAGGCCTCTGCTAGGCCAGTCGCCGGTTCTCCAGTTTTCAGTGAGGTGCCTATGTAGCCCCTGACGACCACAGATTTAGAACCCCAGGCGACATCCGATTGACAAGCGGAGATTACTAGGCCTCCACAACCTTTACCTTTAGGCCCTTCCGACTCCATGCTTGAAGGAGATTCCGGTGCAGTTGAAATGCCTTCAGTTGCAGAAGGTGTCTTCAGACCGACTACACTCACTATTGAATCCTATGCAAAGCTGAAAACTCCTTTAAAAACAAAGAAGACTGTACAGCAGTCTCCAGTACAAGGCCCCATGCCTAAGAAACAGATGCTTAAGATGACTGAAGACTTTATTACCCTAATCAGGGGTTTCCATCCCCCTCCTGATAAAAGGCCAAGACAGGAGGAGGACTACGCTTCATCTGACCAGGTTTCAGTTTCCTCAGACTCTCTTCTGAGGAACAGGAATATTCCTTTCCCCTTTATAAAGACTCTGATGCTGAAGAGTCTATCCCTTCTGCATCTCCCCCAGAAGACTACTCTTTTGGGGAAACCTTACATACCATGAGGGAACATTTCCACTGGGAAGGCCAGTATTACTCTGATTCTAAGAAAAGGCTCCGAGAGTTCCTTTTACTACCCCAGCACAGACCACTTGCTATTCCACCTTTGTTAGACATTGTGGATGATGTTTATTCAGAATCTAGTCTTAAACCAGATTCACTGCCTCCTGCACCAGCCAAACCAGACAGATACTACAGAGTCCCTGACTCACACAAATTCCTGTATAAAAGCCCTGTTGCTGACCCAGAAACCATTGACCAGGGTCCCAAAGGGGTTAAGGCCTCTATTGCTAAAAATCCTGTGCCCTCTGAAAGGGATTCTAGAGCACTAGACAGATGGGGAAAGAAAGTATATACCTCAGCTACTCTAGCTATGAGGGCCTTAAATTGTCAGTTTCACATACTGAAATATCAACGATATTTGATGTCTCAATTAAAACAAAAAATGCTCACACATACAGAACAGCCTGATTACAAGGAAATGCAAGATTTGTTGCATGCAGCTGAACAAGTGGGAAAACATACTTTGCAATGTGGATTTGATTCATTGGAAGCTTCTTGTAGAGCAGCAGTGACAGGGTCTGTCATACGTAGGCATGCTTGGTTAAAAGAACAAACTTTACCTGATAATGTTAAAGCAAAGTTATTGGATGCACCATTACAGCAGGATGTGTTATTTGGTGCAAAAGCAGAAGAAGTTTTAAAGAAAATGGAGGATAAGGCAAAATCTATGCAGAGAGTCAAGGATTTTTTACAGATTCAACCCCCTCATTTCAGCAGAAATTGGCCAACCAAAAACTGGTCCTTTCCAGCTTCTGCCAGACCAGAGGGGCAGATACAGATGCCCAAGGGGCAGAGGCCAGTCACATGGCTCTTACCAGCCTCGACAATGGGGGTGCCACAACCCAAAAAGGAGGAGAAGATAGGTCTCAAACTACCAGAAGACAAACACAATGACTTACCCCTCAGACTTCCAAGCAAAGCCCTCTTGGCAGCTCCCTTGGGGGGGAAACTAGCACTTTTTGCAGACAATTGGCACATCATCACAAAAGACAAATGGGTCCTAAATATTGTATCTCAAGGATACAGATTCTACCTTCACACTTTGCCAAGGATAAAAGGAATGCCAAACCTGCCACCAAATCAATGGGCAGAGGCTCAAAAACAAATTTCAGCTCTCATGGACATGAGAGCCATTCAACAGGTTCCTACACAGGAGCAAGGACAATAATTTTACTAAAGACTGTTTCTAGTTCCCCAAAAGGACAAAGCCTGGAGACCCATTCTGGACCTCTCAGTTCTAAACACATACCTGGAAGTACCCAAATTCAAGATGCTAACACTACAGCAACTTCTTCCCATGCTGAGCAAGAAGGCTTGGCTAGTAACGTTGGACCTCAAGGAGGCATACCTGCATGTCCCTATCAGACAAAATTGCAGAAGATACCTCCGATTTATAACAGGTTCAACCCATTACCAATTCTCTGCACTGCTCTTTGGCTTATCTACTGCGCCCAGGGTCTTCACAAAATGCCTGGCACCAGTAATTGCATCCTGCAGACAAAGAGGGATTCAAATATATCCATACCTGGACGACTGCCTTATTCAAGCAGAAAGCAAGGACACTCTATTAAAGCATCTGGTTTTTGTCAAAAACCTACTATGTTGCCTAGGGTACACAATAAACGAAAAGAAGTCAAAACTAGTGCCCTACAAGACATAATATTCCTGGGTGCCAGCTTAAATACAACCGCCCAGATGGCTTATCTCATGCCAGACAAGCAAAGACAACTGACTCAATACTTCAAAATGATGGCAACAAAGACCCAACTCCCTGCAAGAAAAATTCTGCAGGCCTTGGGATTCATGGCATCTTGCATACTACTAATACCATTTGCAAAACTGCATATGAGGAAAGTACAATACTATCTGAAAAGCATATGGACTAAACACAGCCACAGCTTGGAAACAATAATTCCACTCATACCCTGCCTTCAACAGGAGTTTCTGTGGTGGGCTCAGGCATGTCACCTCAACAAGGGTCAGCCTTTTACCTTACCCACAGCCAGGCAAACTATGACAACAGATGCATCGGATTATGCCTGGGGAGCGCACATGGCAGGACAGTGTATTCAGAGCAAATGGTCTGCAGACCAAAGGCATCTACATATCAATCAAAAAGAGATGCTAGCTGTACAAAATGCCCTAACAGCTTCCAAGGACCTCCTACATCCAGGACAACTCCTAATAAAGACGGACAACATCACAGTGATGTGGTACATAAACAAGCAAGGGGGCACACACTCCTACTCCCTATGCAAACAAGTAATGACCTTGTGGAACACAGCACTGACCTTGTGGAACACAGCACTGACCTACCAAGTTCAACTACAAGCACAATTCCTGCCAGGAAAGAAAAACACATTGGCAGATGATCTAAGCAGAAACATCATAGATCCTCACGAGTGGAAACTAGATCCACAAGTATTCGCAATGATAACTCAAAAATGGGGGAGCCCAGACATAGATCTGTTTGCTTCCCCCCAAAACTACCAACTATGGAAATTCTGCACAAGGACATACCACACACTAGCTTGGAAAGTGGACGCCCTCACATTCAGTTGGAAAACATTGGCAGTGTATGCCTTTCCTCCACTGCCTCTTCTGGCAAAGGTGCTGCTAAAAGCCAGATTAGAGAGGCCACAAATGATACTCATTGCTCCAGACTGGCCACGCCAACACTGGTATCCAATACTAAGGAACATGGCTCAAGGCCCACCATGGATTTTGCCTACAATTCCTCACCTGCTCACTCAGCAAAACAATCAGATTCTACACAGCCAGCTCAAGACTTTAAATCTGGCTGCATGGCAAATTGCCTAAACAACCAGTCAACACTTCTTTCTAAAGCTGTGATGGACGTCATTCTGGAGGCCAGGAGGCCCAGTACCAGGAAAGTCTATTCAGACAAATGGAAAAGATTCTACGCCTGAAACCAGACTAAAGGCCTAAATCCCCTTGTACAAAATATTCCTCAGATTCTTCAATATTTAACTGAGATGTTGCACAAAAGACTTTCCTTCACATCTATTAAGATCCACGCCTCAGCTATTTCAGCTCAATACAACACGGATCCTCCTATATTTTCACATCCATTACTAAGACAGTTCCTCAAAGGGGCTAAGAACATAAGACCGCCCCGGAGAGAACCAACACCAACTTGGGATCTCAACTTTGTTTTGGAAAAACTTACACTACCGCCCTTTGAACCAGCTTTCACAGCTGATCTACAGTTCCTATCATGGAAAACTGCCCTGCTGCTAGCAATAACTTCAGCACGAAGAGTCTCAGAACTACAGGCCCTAATGGCAGTGGAGTCTTTCATCATTTTTCATCAAGACAGAGTCTCTTTACGAACTAACCCTTCCTATATGCCAAAGGTGGTATCCACTGTGGCCCTAAACCAAACCATTCATTTGCCCACCTTTTATCCAAACCCCCAAAACAAAGGGGAAAGGCTCCTACACTCTTTGGACATTCACAGTCAGTTACGTTACTACTTGGATAAAACTAAGGCTTTCAGAAAATCTGACCAGCTCTTTGTATCCTATGCTGCAGGATCACAAGGAAAAGCTATCTCAGAAAACAGACCATTTCAAAATGGATAGGACATTATATCCATTTCTGCTACACACACCATGGGAAACCTGTGCCTGGTAACATCAGGCCCCATTCCACCAGGGCTACAGCAACATCAACAGCCTTCCTCAGAGGGGTACCAACCAAGGATATTTTGGAGGCTGCAATTTGGAGTTCAGTGCACACCTTCACCAAGCACTATCACTTGCCTCTATACTCTAAAACCAGAGCTGGCTTTGCCACTGCAGTTCTGCAGGGCCTACTAGCCTCACCAAATCCTGTTTAGTTCCACCACCCATCCTTAGCTTTGGGATTCAACCCAAGTGTGATGACTGCAGCAGTGTAACACGATGAACATAGTACAGTTTTGTACCTACCATAAATGTAGATGTTCGAGTATTCACACTGCTGCAGTCCAGGTTACCCTCCCTCCATCCCCTCTGAACTAGCTGGAGTTATCTATACTTTTCTATCCTATATAACCTTTGTGGTGTATTTGCTTGTAACTGAAGGTATTGTTTTATTTTTATTTATATATTTTTTATTAGCAATATGTATTGCCTACCTATTGGGGGCACCTGACATCTGGGGCAAGAAAAACTGAAGAAAATGGCATTGGATGCATCTTATATACCCCTGGCGCACTGACGTCAGGGAAGAAGCGACAGCAACTGATGCCGGACCAAGACTTTGGAACTCTGGCCGACTGCAGGACTGCCTGACGGCAGGATAACCCAAGTGTGATGACTGCAGCAGTGTGAACACTCGAACATCTACATTTATGGTAGGTACAAAACTGTACTTTTTCATTAACAAAATTTGTTCAGAATGAAACTATATTGTTATCTATAAACAAGCACACACTTTCCTGGATTTTATTATATTTCTTACCCTTTAGTCATTTTAGTATCTTTTTTTTCTTTTTACTCGTCTAGCACAGAATCATAAGTATTTCTGCTTAAGAGAACCTGTTGTTATGTGTGCTGTCATAACATTGTACAGTAACTGTGTATATTTGATTTTTAACCAGTGGTGGTTTTCATCAGCATTTTTCTATTACTGTACGTATGCTGCATCTTATATGTTAATGTTTTGAAAATATAGTAGATTCTGCATGACTGAATAGTTTGCTATCTACACTGCTGCTTAGTTTGCATAGCTTCATGTGTTTGACTTTGTTGTTGACTGATGCAGCTGAATGCATATTGAATCAATATAACTGTCTTACTGTTTCTGTCCCCTCTTTTTTTTCTCTCTTCTGAAATCTCTCCTCTGTTCAATCCATACTCTGTCTTGTTTTTGCATGATGTATTTGTCTCCCAAGTTACTGTTCCTTTTTACAGCTGCTGTTTTTAAACAGGTTGTGGATTCTGTCACCTCACCTGTTTGTCTCACAGTTCAGGAGTAGCCTCTCTCCCTCAGCAGCATGGGGTAGTTTCCTACTACTTTGGATGGAAGTAGGTCACCTTCAGTTACTGTGTCTGCAATAGTACAGAGTTGGTATTTACAGTTCTGGACTGTTAATTCAGCTGTTACAATGGGAAGTATCTTACTATTTATATTTACACTATCGCAGTTGAGCTCACTGGGTTATTGATTCTGTTGTTTGTTATGGATTCATGTAGTACGTCTTTCTATGTGTCATTCTTTGTTTTTTTCTATCTCTTCTTCATTTGTGCCTCTGATTTTTGCTTTGCAAAGTATCCCGCATAAAGTGCTGTTAAGCAATGCTTTGCCTAGCATCACAGTTTGCTGGAAGGTGACAACAGTTAGCATGCTGTCTTCCCTAATTTGTGCTCACCATCGCTTCCTTTGCCCTTTTGGATATTAATCCCACATGTTTAACTTTTTCACTTTTCTTGCCCTATTACAGCCTTTTGTGAGGCAGAATGTGCAGACACCTGCACTGGTTCTTCACTAGCTACTGTTTTAAACTTGACCAGTACATCAGGTAGTCATTCCTATCACTGTAAATGGAATACTGTCTATTGGTATGAGTAAGTGATTTATTTTGAATTAATGTCTCTGGTCAGCTGCCACATCATTGTCAGTGTGTGCCTGTCTTCAAGTGGGGAAGCATATTGGATGTCTTAGGTTTTTGTAGTCTATCCACTGTAAGCTGAAACAGCTGAGAGCAGTTTTGGAATAAAGGTCTTGCTGTGGGCATTGAAATACTTACTTTGGTGGTAAAGATTTGAGCATTGTTCCCCAAGGAGGATTTTAAGCACATGATCCTCACTGACTCCATGCAAGAACAGCAGGAAACGTACTTGGCACTGTCATGAACACCATCTCCAACCATCCACAGATATTTACTTCTTGAATTTTACACCTACTAATTTCTTCTAGCAACATCTCCTGTTCTCTCATAAAAATGCATGTTTAAAATTGAGTGCATCTTGTCACCAGTCTAGTTTACTAATATTGCATGCCACACAATTTAACTTGTCTTAATTTCCTCCAATAAAGTTCATGAATATTGCACTGTGGCATCCAATGGGCAGAACCCAAGTTTTTTGATAGACTCAAATGATGTCTTCACATTTTAAACACATGTTCATATCGCTGGAACCATAGGGGTTACTAAAGAAGCATAAATGACAAACTCTTCAGGACAAGCTGTTTTAATAGTGGTAGTATGCCTTAGGTTCTAGGTGTTCAACTGAATTTTATAGGTCACAGTAAACCTGGTAACTTATTAAGTTTTTAATATTTTGTAAACAGCTTACAATGTGTCAGCAATGATGCAAGTTACACACATACTGTCAGCAACATTTCATATGAGGCTAAGCATTTCTGACGGTTGTCCCTGGTTGCTAAGATATTGAGAAAAACATGACATTTATGACAATATAAATTAATATTATATCAGCGATTAATATCTCTTTACCTGCACTAGACAGAGGTCAACTTTCAACTCATTTGAGTTTGCGGTTGTGTAACCTTTACAATGAAATCTTTTAATAGTTTGTTTGCTGCATGATTTTGGAATTATTGATGCAATTATGACCGAGCAACATTTGATGTCTAGAGTCGTCAGTAGATGTAACCGCAGAAGTACCTGGAAGCATCACACAGCTGTAACGAGTTCAGATGCATATAACATAATCTTCTTATTCCAATGTTTATTAATAAGAAAACCTTACTTAGCAACCATTTGTTTAGTGCAAGAGGAAGTTACTCATTTCTAAACTGTCGTCGTTATTTAGTTAATATTTAAAATTCCATTCTAAAAGACTATTAAATGCCCCCTTCTTTTGCCCATCACTGCACTTTACTCTTTGCATTTGCTTTTTATCTCACAAAAAACACAGAAAAAATGTGACTAATATGATAAGTCAGAATGTATACTGAATATCTCCTTTTCTTTATAGTCTTCCCAACTCCAGAAAATATTTCTAAGGTTAGAAAACCAGAGTGTATCTCTCTAATTGACACTACTATACCTTAAGTGCTACTATGCATTTTCTTTCTTTCTTTCTTTCTTACAAATACACCTTCAGTAACTATCATTTTTTCTCTCCACTTTACATTTTGCCTTTCCTTTAACAGGTGTGCATATACACTAGAACACTTTGATAATAATATCATAGAACCCACTTTCATATAAATTGCCAACATTTCTGTCTCGGCTTTGACTGGTAATTCCATATCTTCTCCTCAGAGGTAACATTGAAGACAGCCTTGGCTCCTCTTTACCTTTACAG